>NC_143228.1:3636363-3939393 GCF_030267445.1 Bombyx mandarina | reverse complement strand
CCTATAAGCCTTTCTCGACAAATGGGCTATTTAACACTGAAATAATTTTTCAAATCGAACCAGTATCTGTGTACTGGCGCACTTTTGGAGTATCACTTCATGGGCATTTTATCGAATCCTGAAGCACAAATAAAAACAATTGTTCACAAAATAGAAACATAAATAAATTCCTTTTAATGCGCTGTGTACTAAGTATTTAATACTATTTAAATACCTCAATTATTTAGCCACAAGTACCTACCTTTAATTTAACTTTTTATTTTTTCGAAATCCATGAACGTCAGCAACCGCTTATCATCAGGTAGATCGTGAGATCATTCGGAGACCTTACAATGTATTTTTAACAGTTCAGTGGTCCAATAAGGCTTTAGCGGAAGCAATTGCGTACACCGCACAAAGTTAATTAACAGCGTTCTAATTAGCCACAACATAAAGGACATACATAAGTGATACGACCGCATAATTCAGATAATGTGCTAAACTAGTTGTAAAAATATTGAAGCATACGAGGGAGTTTTTATAGGGGTTTGGCACACGTCCAAACATGTTACGGAATCGTGAGCGGTTTATAAAACATTCGATGTGATGTAAACAAAGATCCAATCATTTGATGCTAATATACTTCTATATAGATTACAAAGATAGTTAATGCTTATTAAAAATACTTATCCATATACTAAATTCTAGTTCTCACTTCGAGTAAATTGTAAGAATTTAATTGCTCAATCATTATAGGCTTTCACATCAAAATGCAAAGCAAATGTGAAGTGATTGAACAGTTTTCATTGGCCGCGGATTCATTTAGGATAAGATACATTGTGATGGGCTTTTCGGTCATAAAGCGGTGTGTAACTTCATAGTTCTTTCCCTGTCCTTACCCACGCTCTACATAGACGGTGGTAGCCTGTATGCTCGTCTGTCTCCCAAATAGTTTAAGAACTGTACCAGATTAGGTAACTGGAAGGAGTAAATGCTACAGCACCGCGCTTTGATGGTCTCGCCCCTGTATCTTCTGTAATTCTGATCATGATTTTTAATTGTGATGAACTCGCCATAGGCTTTCGGCGCTGTAGCAAGCGTTGTGGTTACGGTAAACCAAAGGTAATAAATAATGCAATTTCAGGGCCCAACTTTTTTTGGAACATCAGCGGAACCCTCTGACGGTTACAGCCGACTCAGAGTCGTTGGATATCGCCTCGACGTCTGCGCCGGTCGGGCGTCCTTGGGATGAGCCGAGCCGAAGATTACCTATATTGTTAACAGCCCTACCTTGCCCAGTTTCTATCGTGGGAAGGGGTTGAGTGTCGGAAGCGTCGGGGCGTTGGCCGAAGTTGTTTAAATTTGTTGTTTATATTCTGCCTCGATCCTCAACATTTTCGGCCACCGATTCTCACATATCCGCGCGACACTTAGGCCCGATTATCGTGCAGAAGGTTCTGATCGATTTTCAGATCTGCTACGGACGCCATGCTGGATTTATACGGCACTGGAAACTTTAACTTGGATTTTTTTATCACCGTAGGGAGTGCTGTGATTTAAATCGACCTTATTATCGACAGAGAATAGAAGCTGTTAATCACAAAATCATTGCTGCTTCGCAAATTGGTCTTATCTAATACGTTTCAAAATAAACATTCTTTGTTTTTTTAAAGCAATTTAGCTGATAGATGTGTTTATTAAGGGAGATATGGTGATGGAATATGATCGATTTGGTTATTCTAGGAAGTGTCTACAAATGTTATGCAAGTCTCATTCATAATGTAACAATGAAATTTTCGACACGAGAGCTAAAATATTTCCTTTCTTTCCGTATCAACGAAAAAAATCTACGACAGTTGATCGCGACCAGAATTAGAACAAAAAGAATATATCTTTTTTAATTATTTCAGTATGTAAAGAAATAAATGATTTAGAAAATTGAAGACTTGTGTCTTTGGCATTTAGAGAGACCCAAGAATATGATACGTAAGCTAGGAATAATATGGTGCATATAACGCCATCTAGGCGAACTTCACCCGTCAACCCTACGGTCTATGCACCCTATCCCTATGGGCTTGGTATCGACGATCGTCGGTCTGCCATCCCGTGGAGTTGATGACAGGGATGCGCTTTGCCCTAAACTCATCCCCTTTTCCACCATCTGCATCGATTGAGTGCCTCCAGCCTCATCCAAAGTTGAGAGACAGCAGTTTTCAGTAGGTTTTAGTCGCCTTCCACACCCAGCGCGTAAGCAGAAGTAGGTACCTCCTCAAAATTTAAAAAAGGAAAAATTTTCATAATGAATTGATTTCATGATAGAGACATGACGTTGAATTATATTTTTAAATAATATTAATCCTGTTATAGATTATAATTACCATCTCTGCGCTATGCTTTTACTTAATTTGTCGACTCCTCTAATCCAACTTGTCATATTACATTTACTGTGAAATTCTACGCAACTTGTTAAGCTGTAGCTACTGAAAACATGACGTGAATTTTAATAGCAAATTTTGCATCTTTTTTCCCCTTTTCGCTGGTAGCTTCAGGGGCTATTCCAGCTACTCACGGCCTTAAACTGAGAGAATTTGCCAATTGCCGGCAGGATTCGAATACCGATGCATCGCTACATACGAATGCACCGCACGTCTTATCCTTTAGGCCACGAAAACTTCACCTCTTTAAGTCCGCACGGGTAGGTACCACCACCCTGCTTATTTCTGCCGTGAAGCAGTAACGCGTTTCGGCTTGAAGGGCGGGACAGCCGTTGTACTGGTAATCTTGAGATCTTAGAATATACGTCTCAAGGTGGGTGGCGGCATTTACGTTGTAGATGTCTATGGGCTCCGATAACCACTTAACATCAGGTGGGCTGTGAGTTCGTCCACCCATCTAATCAAGGTTAAACACGTTTGAAGTAGCTCCACATTTTTTTTCTACGACAATGAAATTGCACGAGTATATTATTAGTGCGATATAAGAATGCAGTTTTCAAAAACTAATAGTTCTGAAAAATAGGAAAAGAGCCTAAAGAGCTTGAGAAAGCGAAAGAGGACTTTAGTTTTAAGGCCATCTAACACCAATAATGTTACTTTTAGTAACAAACTAGAGGTCCCGCAGTAGTCGAAATTCGACTATAGTTAATTGAAATTGTAAGTTTGTATACTATTATGATTGTATTTTATACTTCTATAATCACAAATTTCGCCAAGACTACACTATAAAAAATATTAACAAAGATAAACAATATTTAATCTCAATTTGACAACAGATGTCAAGAACAAAAGTTTGACATAGTATGCATGCGTGTGTGCGTCAAATACATGGTATGTAGTGTGTGTAACGTTTTCTTTATTGATTTAATGTATCTTTTATGCATTATTTTAAAAAAAAAATTAGCTTTGTGCACTTCTTCTCTATATTCTCTATAAATGTGAAAAATTTCATACTCCTCCGTCCGCGCAATTTTCGGAAAAAGGGATACAAAGTTTTTGCTTCACGTAATACCTAGATATAGCATTAAACGACAATATTAAACTAGAAATTCTCGCAATAACAGTTATGAAAATAGAAATTGGCAAACAAACAACTTTTTTTTTAAATTGACAGAGCATAGACTATAAAAATATCTTATAATTCTATTTTTATAATTTGTGTAATTTCTTGTGGAAAAGTATATTGTGGGCCAGTGTAGGGGGATGCTGCCTATATAAAGGATAGCTTGCCTATTTCTATTATGAATCAGTCATGCGTTCCGGCTCAAAGTTAGAACAAGCAATAGGAGATAATCGAGATTTCAATGTCAATTCGAGTCCCTTTTGTTTCCTACCTGAAACCAACCCCGGTTAGGGGTTGTGTTAGCGTAACCGGGCGAGTGGGTGAGCTCACGGGGCTCTAACCTGAAGTCGTTGCTAACACTAGCCCCCGTAAGAGCAGTTATTCGTAGAATCAACCACCGGATCGGTAACGCGACCCACTGAAAAGATCCGGCGAGAAACTCTGGGGTGTGCTGTGTCTGTGGGTTAATTTACTCACCGAACCCTTCGTCGCGAGCGATGGGTTCGACGAGAACGGTGACCTGTGCTTTAGGTACCTAAAACACTGATAGTGGATCGGGAGAATTCGAAGTGACGTGATCACTTCGATTGTGATGTACATACTTGTATATGGGCTCCGCTAACAACTTAATATCACGTTAGCAGTTAGTCCGCCGCACGGTCATCTACAGCAAAAAAATATACAAATCTCCAAATTGGTAGACGAACACATTTTTTTGCAAAAAAATATATGATTTGCCACTTTGTTATTCATAATTGAATTAGTAAGTTTCCTCACCTTATTCCCTTTTTTTTTTTAATTGCTTTGTTGGGTGGACGATCTCACAGCCCACCTGGTGTTAAGTAGTTACTGGAGCCCAAAGACATCTACAACGTAAATGCGCCACCCACTTTGAAATATAAGTTTTAAGGTCTCAAGTATAGTTACAACAGCTGCGCTACCCTTGAAACCGAAACGCATTACATCACGGCAAAAATAGGCAGGGTGGTGGTACCTACCCGTGCGGACTCACAACAGGTCCTACCACCAGTAAAAACTCCTTATGTTAACTCTGTGCTTGATTCAATCCTGATTTGCCAATTTAGCCAATTCTAAGGTATTTTGAACTCAACCACGTCGTTCGTAACATGGACCAATGAAACTAAAATAAGAAAACATATACCAAACTCTACTTGATGCTGAAATATTTTCAGCTTCAAAAGATCAAAACTTTAAACTAAAATAATTCGACAGGGCAAAAGATTATAATTGTAATATCTGTTATTTTGCAGAATTAGCGTGATTTAGTAGTAAGGTATCGTGTTTCTCAATTGCACTGCGTTTCGAAAATTTACTAATTTATTTTATGAAAATACCATGTGTATTTTTCACGTGACACTTGAACAAATACAAGTGTAAGCCGTCTAAGACGTGTAACAATATTGAAGTCGTTTTCAAGAGCAATCGTTTTGGGTCATATTTGTCGAATTTCGTGTTTGTATTTACATACCTACTTTTTGTTTAGACGCTAAAAACAAGGCGTTAATAAATTCTAATTTTAATACAAAGCAATCACAAAACGCGTTTTTACTGGTGCTAGAACCTCTTGTGAGTAGGTACCACTACCCCGCTAAGGTGTCATAGAAATGATTGTACAAATTTGTCTTTTTTATTGCTTACACGGGTGGACGAGCTTACGGCCCAATGGTGTTAAGTGGTTACCGGAGCCCATAGACATCTACAACATAAATGTCGCCACCCATATCGAGTAGGCAGCGGCTTGGCTCTGCCCCTGGCATTGCTGAAGTCCATGGGCGGCGGTAACCACTCACCATCAGGTGGGCCGTATGCCCGTCTGCCTACAAAGGCAATAAAAAAAAAAAAAAAAAAGACAAGATTTCTAAGGTCTCAGTTTTACACTACTACGGCTGCCCCACCCTACAAACCGAAACGCTTTACTGCTTCACAGCAAAAATAGGCGGGGTGGTGGTACCTACCCGTGCGGACTCACAAGACGTCCTACCACCAATAAAAATAGGACTAATTTCGCACTGTCGTTATAACTCTCGAGCAAATCCCATTTAAGTGGAAAAACATGTCATAGTTCTTGCTACTAAACAGAATGTTTATCTATTTATTGTGTACGTAAGGTTTGCATTCGTGAGCGTAAAATTAATATTTTTTTGTGACGTGTGACAGTCATGCGGAATGATATCGGTGCTCTTAATGCACCTTAATTAGCTAGGCAAACACTATGCTGCTTTATATCTCAGATGTATATTAATTAGAGACTCCTTCTACTAAGTGTATTTTCTATAAACATTTTGAAATGTCTGTTCTTAAATATTAATTATATTTATTATCTATGGTTCTTACTTTAAAATCGATATCGAAAGTTGAAATATTTCGCGAGATTTTGACATATTTTTCAAAGTTTGACAATTTTGATTTGTGGATTCGAACCATTACTGTCCATATTACTATCTAGGTATTAACTACTTAGTCTGGCCATAAATACTGTTACAATTAAAAATAAACAAAATATTACATTTGAATTTGGAATCTGTCATTTTTATATGTGTGCTCATTGAGTTTTCTCATTTTGGCACCAATACATTGTATAATATTTTGCGATATTAAAATGAAGTGGGGTGATAAAGAGAACCGAATCGCTAAGATTGCATTACACAAAGTAGGTATGGAACCAAATGCAATTTTTAAAACTCTCCATACGCTTGGTAAAATGTTTGTGTACCGGGCTATTAATAGGTGCAATAAGACCTCCTCTGTTTGTGACAGAAAAAGATCTGGCCGTCCACGTAGTGTTTGTACGACAAAGGTGGTCAAAGCAGTAAGGGACAAAATTCGAAGAAATCCTGTCCGTAAGCAAAAGATTTTATCTCGGGAGATGAAGATAGCACCTAGAACCATGTCGCGTATTTTAAAAGATAACTTAGGACTTGAAGCCTATAAGAGACGTACTGGTCATTTCTTAACTGATAATTTTTAAGAGAATAGGGTGGTAAAATTGAAACAACTACTGAAGCGGTACGCAAAGGGAGGTCATAGAAAAATTTTGTTTACGGATAAGATTTTTTTTACAATTGAGCAACATTTTAACAAACAAAATGACTGTATTTATGCTCAAAGCTATAAGGAAGCTTCCCAATTAGTCGACAGAGTGCAACGTTGGCACTATCCGACTTCAGTGATGGTTTCGTGGGGTATTAGCTATGAAGGAGTGACTGAGCCATACTTTTGTGAAAAAGGTATAAATACATAGGCACAAGTGTATCAAGATACCATTCTTGAGAAGGTAGTGAAGCCCCTTAACAACACTATGTTCAATAATCAAGAATGGTCCTTCCAGCAAGACTCGGCGCCAGGTCATAAAGCTCGGTCTACGCAATCTTGGTTGGAAACGAACGTTTCGGACCACGGAATAGATAAATAAGGTCACGTCAATCCATTGTTCCCTGGCGTTAGGTTCTTTAGGAAACCTAAAATTTTTAATTTACTGCATAAGTCAAATAGCATTTTACTTAGATTTTAATACGTCTTAGACAATATAGTAAATACCCGTAAATGAAAGGTCTACATGTCCCTTTATATTATACCTTCACATTAATTCAATGATAATAATTCAATAATAATAATACATATTTATTTTACTCAAAATACGTCTCACTAAGAATATACTAGTATCATTAATTAAATATAAAATAATGCAAAAATTATCCATGTCAAATGTAAATATAGTCGAGAATTCTGTCGATGATTTTATTTCACCACATGGTCACCTCACTATCGACAAACTGCACCACGGCCAATCAGGGCAAAGGCCGAAATTTAAAAGATTGAAGTGTAGAGAACGCAATGCATGTAGTACATTGGAAGCTGACTTGGTCATTGTGTTCATTGGGCGAGTACACATCGCGCAATGTATGCTATTTATAACTGGCTGCAATAATATTGTTAATGTTTGGAATTTCATAATGCTCAGTATATTTTTATGTTTTAGACAAATAATATTGTAATTAAATGGTAATTTCGACTTACCAATCGAAAGATATACCTCCTCGCTCTATACTTGAGGTCTGACTTTTTGTTTTACAAGTTATAATTGCACAACACGGCATTATAAAGCGGAGATCTGTTCGCCCAAGTAGTCCGAAGCGCACTAAACGCGGTGAATGAAAGAATCGGTCGAGTTATGATTGTAGAATCATAACGGTGGCACGCTTGCCCCGCCTACATTACCATTCCAACCTTATTTATCTATTCCGTGTTTCGGACTTCATCAGAGCTGAAGACTGGCCGTCGTCTAGTCCCGATATTAATTCGCTGGATTATGATTTATGGTCAGTTTTAGAGAGTACGGCTTGCTCTAAACGCCATGATAATTTGGAGTCCCCAAAACAATCCGTACGATTGGCAGTGAAAATTTTTCCCATGGAAAGAGTGCGTGCTTTTATTGATAACTGGCCTCAACGTTTAAAGGACTGTATTGCAGCCAATGGAGATCACTTCGAATAAGCTTTTTATACTTTAAATTGTTTCATATTTATGTATTCAACTAGCAACACTGTAAAAGTAATACATGTCATTTGCAATAGAATTTTTTTTCCTTTCTCTCAGTATTTATGGCCAGACTAAGTATATTACCATTCCACAGATATAAAATGTTAACGAGTTCAGTGTTCAACATACATTCATACATAACTTTTTATTAAACTAGAAAATACATTGTTTATCGAAGACGGGGTAAAACGTAATCTCCAAAAATGTACTACGGAAGAAGAATTATTATGTACTTACCGCTTTTATTCTTTCTTTAGTAACAGAATTCAAGAAAATCAGTCTTCAACCAGTTTTTTTTTCACTTTTTGCCATATTTTTTTAATATAAGGTTTAATATAAGGTAAAAAGCTGTTGTTTACGGTGAAATGTTCAAAATCCACTTAAATTTTTTAAAGAAAAACAAAGAAAAATAACATTTCCTTATGTTTTCGCGAATCGTAGTCATAATTAAATCCGTCATCATGAAGACTGAAAAGTTTACTGACGTTGCAAATAATAAAATGAATATATCGAGTTAACGCGAGATCAAATCGTAAAAGTTGTTTTATTTACTGGTGGTAGGACCTCTTGTGAGTCCGCGCGGGTAGGTACCACCACCCTGCCTATTTCTGTCGTGAAGCAATAATGCGTTTCGGTTTGAAGGGTGGGGCAGCCGTTGTAACTATACTGAGATCTTAGAACTTATATCTCAAGGTGGGTGGCACATTTACGTTGTAGATGTCTATGGGCTCAAGTAACCACTTAACACCAGGTGGGCTGTGAGCTCGTCCACCCAGCTAAGCAATAAAAAAAAATAAAAATAAAAAATTTAAAACATTGCACATTTTTCAAACACTTAAATGTTTTGAATTCATCTGCTCAAAAGAAAAAACTTTGTATTTTCTGCTGGTTTTTGAGTGTTGAGGAATCACATCGCTTTACGCAAAGTTCAAGCACGCCCTGTTCGCAGCTTTATTCTAACACGATTATTAAAAGTATTCTAATTTAATAAACTTTCCCTCAAAAATCAAAGTCTTTTAAAATAAACTATACTTTTGAAACTATAAGGCTTTTTATATTGTATATTATTTATATTCATTTATTCTGAAATAAAATAAGTAAAATCAAAATTTGGTGAAGGAATAACATCGTATAATAAAAATCAAACCCGCAAAAATTAAAATTTGCATAAGTACTGGCGCCAGAACGTCTAGTGAACCCGCTCGGGTAGGTGCTAGCATCCTGCCTATTTCAGCTGTTGTACTGTAAAACTGGGACTTGTGTCTCAAAAATATATACAGAATGATAAAATAATACAATTTAAGTCTCCACAGTCAATATCAGTTTGCTAGAGTCGAACGAAAAACTAGACTTAAATCTGGATACTTTACTGATAAGTCTGTTTCGTTATAAATCTAGAATATACCTACCATATGACCTACTACTTAAGTCCGCTTACGTTTTGATCTTAGTACGGAATATAGAAAATTCAGTTAAATTTACGTCTGAATGAAATAATTACAATATTAAAAGCATCCTCCAACGATATCGCACGTCACATGACTGAGCGTACTACACTCTCTCATTATCTCCGTTGTATTTTTAATTATATATATTATTATCTGCCGTGATTTAATTCCCTTAATATATTATGAACGCCAGACACCCGTTTGAAACGTGTCTCAATGTTTACATCGCGTGTTTGCTGAAAATCTTTTAAGGCTTATTGGATCTTTTTTGTTCTGAACCTCTATAATTACCGCAAAACCCGCAAAATTATAATTTGCGTAATTACTGGTCGTAGGACCTCGCGTGAGTCCGTACGGGTAGGTACCACGCTCAGGCTCAGACGGAACGTGACACCTTTTCTTGCGTGCAGCCGGTGTTCGTCGATTTAAAGACGATATCACGTCAAAAAAAAAATTTCAATTTTCGTGGTATTATAAGTTTATTTCTTCAACTTCTTGTCCTTATTCCCCTATGTGTATATCCTCTTTTCGTCACGTCATCTTTGTACTCACACCCATTATGTCGCAAGACAATAATAGCCATAGTCAATAGCAATAGTCATATGGCAAGTCTATTTAGGACACCACCACCTCACATTAGTCCAATTTCATACCCAGGTCTTTTTGATTTTGGAATGTTACTAACTCTTTTAATTATTATCAAAGCTCTTTGTCTATGACAACCAATGAACAATCTTGTATGAAGAACATCATTTTCTTGAAACTACTTGCGGGCCACCAAACACGATGATGTTATTATGACATAACCTTCTTTGTAATGTGTACAATTATGTGGATACAACAAAAATTTCGTCACAATTAAATTAACGATTTAGGCAAAAATTAAGTAAAGCACACACAGACACATATTTATTTTTATTTATAGATATAGTTATATTTCCCTTTAAGCCATTTTGTTTAAATCAAATCATTGGCTATATAATAACAGATTTGCTCCAGTGAATAAGTTTTGTTCGGACACAACACAGCTCGTGTATCATCATAAAACGCAAATTTTTATTAACTACTAGCTGACCCGACAGACTTCGTAGTGCCTCAATCGATAAATAAAAGACCTAAGCTTAAAACAAACAAAAGGAATCCGTCCGACGGGGGCACATCAAGGGAAAAACAAAATTGTTATTTTTATTTAATTCCGAGCATTTTCATATTTATCTACCTTTTAAACCTTCTCTGGACTTCCACAAATAATTCAAGACCAAAATTAGCCAAATCGATCCAGCCGTTCTTGAGTTTTACCGAGACTAACGAACAGCAATTCATTTTTATATATATAGAAGATAGAAGATATTTAACATCAATAAACCTCGACTCAAGCGATACAAACATTTGTACTGTTGACGAGGCAAGCACGATCCGTTTGTAAAATCAAACACGCGTTCGTTTACTATCGACACGTGCTATTAACTTCGTTAACAACTTGATTGGATTGTCACCTATGAGATAACGAAATCAATGTAGACGTCGACCCAAGGAAAGACGAGTAAAAAGGGGGGTAGATACAACTTATATTTTTGTTATTCAATGCCATTAACATCAGTGCCATTATGCAGTTGACGAACGCTTATAACTGTGTGCTTAGTGCGAGTTTTTTAACGTTCTCGATAGCGTAAAAGTTAAGCCAAATTTGTATGGAGTTGGAACGTTTGCCTATGTTTGTCGCTAGGGGCGCTGTTCCAGCTGCATACATTTTCAGGTAACTTTTACGCTATCGACAACGTTAAAAAACTCGCACTAAGCACACTGATCATATGCCGCCCAGGCCACAGGGCAATGTAAAGTCGCCCTCTTCCAAATCATGTATCACCGGGTCCCCCAAATTCATTCTCAATGCTTTTAGGCATTCTAAGCACCGGCCTCTGTTCTCGTCGAGCTCGTTTCGACACAACTCACTGAGTTTCTCGCCAGATCTTTTTAGTCGCAATTCCGATCCGGTGGTAGTCCGAGAAACACTGCTTTTGCTAGGGCTAGTGTTAGCAAATTCTCTCTGATTGAGAACGTGAACACACCTATCAGTATGGTAGTTTGAATAGTCACGTAGGCTACCAACGAATAGGTATGGCAAAAAAAAGGAGCTGATATAGTGCGAAATGACTATGGATACGCCAGTTTCCAGGTTTTTAATGTACCTGTAAAACCTTTATGAATCCAAATGATAAGTTTTACTGTGCAGCTGATAGCGGTGTTTTCTTTATTATAGGTAATTAAAAATTCAATTATTTATTACATTCGCTAATTCACAAAAGTACAAAATCTATCTACCCGTATTCTAAAAATATAACCTATATATTGTTATGGTATATAGATTACTTTATAAGACACATTTTGGTAACTGTTCAAAATATTTTGGTCTAAAAGGGAGTCTTTTAATAATGAAAGTAGGCGATGCAGTACTTTACTTAATTATGAATTTTGATCCATACTTTTTTGACATTATGAATCAAAATTAATAGTTTTTATGACATCATATATAAATTTTTGTAATTACTTCTTAATTTGCATACATTTATTCTAATAAAATATATTTTTAACTAACAGCTTACTATGCTAACCCTAAAATGATTCGTATCAAAATTCTAAAAAATACAGATTACATAGAACCATAAATATAGACTATAAAAAACACGATATTAACCGTAAAATTAGTTTTAATTATTATTCATTATAATATTATTTATACCACCATACAAAATTATCCACTACGGTCGAAGGCTAGATTGTATTAAATTCGCTTTTATACTAGTCTTCTTAAGTAAAGTTATTTTTTGTTCACTACTTACTTAACAGTTTTGAAACAGAATCTTAAAAATATTTTACCTAGTATACGTAATCGTTTTAAAAAAATAGCGATATTCACAGATATTATCCCAATACACTGTTCATATATAACGTCCATATCGTTATCACGATCATCTTCGACGAAGTTCTGTTTCATTTAACACTTTGAACACATCACTATTGATCATCATCACACCGACACAAAGATTGTTTCATAACGAAAAGCAAAAAAGTCACTTGCCTAATTATACAACTTAACAGTAAGAATTAATATTTTCATCTTTAGGTTATTTTACTTTGCCATATAATCGCATGTAACTGAACTATTATCTCTTCTAGATATATGTTGTTCTATGTCACCTTCAGCACACGATAGTAATTTAGCGTTATGATTGTACCTTCTGCTCTTGTGGGTTTGCAATTAAATATGTACTAAATCTGCTATGATCGTTTTGCTAACGCTAACGGAATGCTGATTGACATTTGTTGGCAATATAAAAATCTACATCATATAGAATCTCTTCAGAATCTCTATAGAATCTCTTCAGAATCTCTATAGAATCTCTTCAGAATCATCTCTATAGAAACGACAATATGATTTTCGTAAGACGATCGGTGTATTCTCAAATTTTTTTTCCACGCGGGTGTCGTTACAAAATCAAACACAGTTCATCCGATTATGTTCCTGTCCTTTTCTAACCACGCGTTCAAGAGCTCAGAATACCACCAAATATACCAAATATACCACCGCGAGTCTGTCTCATGAATATCATCTTGTCTCATCGATCCATGGTCAATGTTTCCGATTCTGTACGCGTCTATTCATAAAGTAGATTCAGATTATTTTTGAAAAACAATCTATGCTCAATCATACAAATGACTGACACCAAATCCATCATGTGTCATCCACATTTTAGACACACATTTTAGAGAATTATCTATAATAAACGAAAGGTTGAGGATTCACACACATCCCTCATACAACTATCTCTTTCTTTTGTTCATAGATTCCCAAATCCAAGTAAATTCCTGATACAGCATTCTGCAAAGCACGAGACTCTAATTTGATTACTGGATCGTTCTTAGGCGCGAACTTACATCCATCCACCAGTGAGGTTGTAAAAACGAAAATTGTTTTTATTTATTTCGTTACTTTAAAAGAGTTCGGATTCTACTCCTTTAAGCCAAATATATCCTCGAAAATGTTCAATACCCCGGTCACAAAGTCGCCGAAGCACCATATAATTATATCCGCAGTGAAGTAAATTAAAGCCCTCTTTGTTCGTATAATAGAAGATTATAAAAAATTTTTTTTTAAATCGTGAAGATATTTTAAGCAGGGTCTCCTTGATAAGGTGTTTCTGATCGTGTCTCGGGATCATTCTCCGAATCATCTTCGTGTTCTGATACAGTCGTTCCGGGAATCAGTATATACCGAGCTTGCCTGTAAAAAAATTATCTGTATCAATATGAAATCGAAAATGAAAATGATTTTAGTATTTCATTCGGTGAGCACATCTATCTATCTATCTATCTCTTAGGTTTATGGCGTTTATGAGCGGATAATATAATTTCATTTTAAAAAGAATGGACACAGGAACGTTAACGTCAACGTCAAATACATAGACCAACTAATACGAAAACAATCTATGTATAATTATAATATAAATAATTTGAAGTCGTCGTGGCCTAAAGGATAATACGTCCGGTGCATTCGTATGTAGCGATGCACCGGTGTTCGAATCCCGCAGGCGGGCACCAATTTTTCTAATGAAATACGTACTCAACGAATGTTCACGATTGACTTCCACGGTGAAGGAATAACATCGTGTAATAAAAATCAAAATCCGCTAAATTATAATTTGCGTAATCACTGGTGGTAGGACCTCTTGGGAGTCTGCACGGGTAAATACCACCACCCCGCCTATTTCCGCCGTGAAGCAGTAACGCGTTTCGGTTCGAAGGGTGGGGTAGCCGTTGTAACTATACTGAGACCTTAGAACTTATATCTCGAGGTGGGTGGCGCATTTACGTTGTACATATCTATGGGCTCCAGTAACCACTTAACTCCAGGTGGGCTGTGAGCTCGTCCACCCATCAAAGCAATAAAATAAAAAAAACATATACAAAAGTCGATGCGTGCTTTTTTGTACGTTCCTTAAAGAATCTGAAAAGGATGGATTATGTCGATCAAATTTTCAGACAATTTTCAGATTGGCCCAACTGGTGATCCAGTCAAATCATAGGACGGCCAGCAAAACGGGTCTTTTGGTTTGACGAGTAATACTCTAAATTCGAAATTGACTTCATTTGTTCGTTTGTCTTTTACGTCAGTCTTAAGAACCGATCGTCCTGAAATGCGGCGGATACATTCTCAAAGGGTACATAAGGGTAAATTACATAGGATACCTTCCATAGGCCTTTAGACTATAGGCGTACGAGCTCACTAAAGAGCTAGATAAAGAACGTACGCACCAAAAATATTGGGTTTTATTTTGCTTTTTGTCAAACAGAAGTAGGCGCTGTAGTTAGCACTCCTGATCGCTGGGTTGAGGATAGTCGATTCGATTCCCGCGTCAGGCAAACATATATACGCGTGAGAGACAGACAGAGAGAGAGAGTATTTTTTATTGTACACCAAAAAAATATGCGAAACATTACGTACAAAAATAAGTACAATTGGCGGTCTTATCGCTAAGAGCGATCTCTTCAACCACAGACAACCATCAGGTGAACAAGAATCATTTGGAAACGAATATATTTATACAGGCTTGATGAATAAGTTTACTTGCTTTTTGTCTGTGTTCATATTCTTATATATGAACTTATTTCAATGGAAAGTGTCCTTCTCTTAGTACAAGGAAACCTACTTTAGGGCTAGATGATCGTATGTAATTCGTTACCTATTATACATTGTTATTTTGTTATACATGTGTATTTTGTTATATAGGAGCTGTCGATACGGATTAAAATAATCAATAAAAATTAAATTACTTTTTACCAAAATTACACGCTGAGCATAATTTGATCTCGGTACAAACCGCTACATTATCTAAAAAAGCTTAATATAAGCAAGTAAGCACTCATTACAAATAATGGTAAAATGAATCAAATACCCTAGTCCATACGAGTTAAATTTCGTTGATTGGATTTTTAAATGGCCAAGGTGTTTATTTGGTTGCTATGCATGGTGCTAATTTTGTACCTTTGTTTCTATAAATCAGTTCAAATATATTTACTTATAAACACACCTCAATTCTAATGATAAAATTTTCTTAATGATCAATTCACTTCTAATTATTTTAACTAATGCTTTCAAATTTTGTACTTTGAAACTGTGTATTAAAGACTGCAAAGTAAATTTCACATTATTTTATATAATAATCTAATCTCATGTACTTTTTTTTAACCTCACACACTACCCACATTTACGAAACCATTACCTTTTTCTATGTTTTCTTTTATTAGCTTTAATTAAGCTTAATTTTAAACTACCTTTTTAGAATGAACGAGATAGGCACACTCGATAGAGACAGACGCTAGTTTTTTTTTCCTACCTTAGCTAATAGAGAGAGGCTATGTCAGCATAACCGTTCGAGTAGGTGAGCTCACGAGGCTCAAACCTGACGTTGTTGCTAACACGAACCCTAGCAAGAGCCATGCTTCGCAGAATCTACTATCGGATCGGAAACGCGACCCTAGAAACACTAGGCTAAAGTATAAATTGTATTACATAACTTAACTCTAATAAACTTTATCATTGCGTCAGTCCCAAATTTCAAACCAGTACGAATGAATCCTTCGCGGTAGAAATAAGTAAGATGATTGTAATTGTATGCCCCACCACAGAATAAAATATTTTTATTGCTTAGATGGGTGGACGAGCTCACAGTCCCCTTGATTTTAAATAGTTACTGGAGCCCATAGACATCTACAACGTAAATGCCGCCATCCACCTTGAGATATGAGTTCTAAGGTCTCAGTATAGTTACAACGGCTGTCCCGCCCTTCAAACCGAAACGCATTATTGCTACCAGTGCGGACTCACAAGACGACCACTTTAATCAAGAAATTAATATATTTGATCTGTTTATGACATCAACGATGCCAGGGACATAGCCTAGTTAGTCGCTACCTACTAAATAATGCTCAATTCTATTTAACCTTTTCAGGGGCTAATTTTTTAAAGTACACAAAACGTTAATTTAATTTATTCCTTATTGCCTTTTGTTCATTTTATATTGACAACAAAAGTAGAAAAAAAAAATAACATAGTGCATGTTCATTTAAAAAAATATGTCATTTAGCGTGAATTAAATATACAAATAATTAAAAAAAAGAACGCAAATGTGCCTATATAACTGAAAAGTTTATCACAGTTTGTGGTCACGTGACCCATTGGAGCCTACTCAGATATATTTAAGGAGTTCCTATTTTTTTTTTTCACCACCTTGCAACCCTGTTGTCGTTTAGTAGTTATTGATAGTTATATATAGGGTAATTTCCCTAAATGAATACGACTACTGTGGAAATTGTAAATTAAAACACAGCAAAAACAAGACTAATTTATTGTGTACCATAAACAATATCTTATTAGCTAAATGAAAATAAAAAAATAACTTAAATTTTAAACATTAAATATTACCAAAATACCTTATTTAATTAATACAAACCGCACTTGTTACACAACACATAGGATTAGGGTAATTTTTAAATGCTATTTATCAGAACAAAAGGGAAAGGAAAGGGAAGGCTGGTGTGAAATCAAAACACGAATCTATAAGTTTGTACACATTTTAATTAGAAATGTGTACTTTTTTTTATAACAAATTTTATTTTCTTGACTGCGCATGTCATCCAATAATAAACAGTAAAACATAACCATCGCATTAATTATTAGAAATTATCTACTTGCAGATTCATCCTTCATCAGATTAAGCATTACATAAAATAAGGAATTTAAATATATATATATATATTTTTATCGTAAGAATTGAGATGTAATTTTTGTTGCGGATTTCCTCTAAGCATTTCTATCGTTCCTTCTTGAATCAAATTACATAATAAATAATTATATCTATAATATCATAATTAACACATTTTCAGAAACTTCAGGCGTACTATGAAGCTGTCTTTTTATTATTAAATGAAAATTTCAGTCTAAATATTGCATGTACGTGAATTAAACTGTCTTTTTTTTAAAGGAAGAAGAGAGAAAGACGTAGATTTTTGGTCACCAAAGTAAAGCAAGAAATAAAGTTTACGATCCTGAGTGAGAAAAAAATAAGGTTACCATGTCTTGAATTTTTTTCAGTTACGTTTATAATAAATAGGCAAAGATAAAATAGTTCAGCGTCTTTTAAATTCGTCTTTGTAAACCGTTATTCATTTCACTAAATAAATTAGTAGCTAGTGATGAGCTTTAAGCTTGTAACAAAATTAAACAAAAAAAAACACCTTTCCAGGAAAAGAACAGAAAGAAATTGTCAAATACGAAATAAAAGATAATAAGTTAGACGAATTTAAATCTTGAGGCGTCAGTGATTATGATTGGATTTCGAGTATTGGACACTAGTCATCTTTATCGAGCAATAACGAATTTCGCAAAAGGTTTTAAGTATTTATAAAAAGCTGCAGATAAGGTCCTATCACTCAGGTCCTATAGGTTTCAATTTTGTCAAAAAAAAAAATCGTATCCACAAGCGTAAGATTTGAAAAGGCGTTAAATAAAGAAGAAATGCAGTGTTTGGTATTTCATTAAAATAATAGTTGCAAAGGTTAGTTTAATTTAGTTGAAATTTCTAAGGAATTTAACGATAAAACTAAAATAAATAAATGCTGTTCGGAACTGATTTGAGATACATAAAATAGAAGATCTTACATAAGATGAAGTTATGTTTCGAAAAAAAAATGCATTTAAATATTATATATTTTACAAACAAAATAAATAGTTGCTTGGAATAACATTAACCGTTTCTTTTTCTTCAATAAATTATGTTTTAACATTACGTAAGCTTTTTCATCTTTGTCGTGTTAATTTATTATGAGAATCTATGTCTTAAAAACGGCATTCTGTCTGAGCGAATCCGGGGCGTGTCACTAGTACAGAAACGCGGTTATGGCATCATACCTTCACGTCCAAGTTGTATTTCTTGTCGGCGTTCCTAAAAAAACATGAATTGAGTAAAATTAATTTATTTATCTCATTTAGCTTCATACAGAGATGGTGAAACTATTGTCGCAAATTTGTTATCGATTAAAATATTAACAAAAACAACATCGACATTCAATATCAAACGGCACGTCAAAATTTAGGCCGATAAAAAAAGTTTACTTTATTAAAAAAACAAAATTACAGTGCGCGTGCAACTTGGTGCACGTGAATGAAGTGAAACTTCTTTTTAGATGTGCAGTATTGTGGGTTTCCTCATTTTTCATCCTTTAATCAGATTGCTCTTGTAATAGGGAGTGCTGTGTATAAGAGATGAGACATCCTCAACATTTATATTATATATATTTTAAATTATGGATAGAAAAATAAATATAAACATTTTATTAAATACTTCATTAAAATATTGGACGCTACAGGTTGTTAACGCCCGCACTGGCGTGTAACAGGTATACTACGCGCATGCGTTCGAGTGTCACGCATTCACTCTCGCTCTGTCTCTTTCTAGTATGGCAGGGTTAAACGTTTAACGCAACCTTGTTAGAAGTCTCATTAGAAGTTTCACTTCAAAAAACCGTCACCACGAATTAAAAATACATAAATAATTTCTCCATCTCAAAACTATCGATAAAGCTATGGCGTTATGTTAAACAAAAGTAATAGATTAGGACTAGAGCGTCGTTAGAGTCAGCCGTGTACATACCAACTGTCGACCAACAGAAAGTATTCGCGTCCTTCGGCGCTGCTCGTCATTTCAGAACTCTCATCACTACTGTTTACCATTACAAATTCCTTGCCCTCTCTGAAATATCAATCACATTCCTTAGCCATGTTTTTGTGTTCGTTTTTTCTTTAAAACATAACAAAAGCATTCCGGCGCCATTTTGTTCGGTCCTCGGCGCGCGCGTTCCGTGCGAAGCGTAAAGCGTACCCCGGATATGGATGGTCGATGAATGTGGTGATTTTTTTGTATTTTTTTTTTTGCACTTGCAACATTTACATCCGAAACAGATTGAACATGATAGTTTTGAAATTGTTCATGATTCTGATCTTTTAGTTCTCTGTGAAATGTAAATGCTGTGTATTAAAATTACAAAAAATATGTCCCCGTGTCGTATGTTGTTGTATAACGTGTGTTTTTGTTGTCTTCGATGTTACTTTGCATCTTCCTTTGTTTCCCTTTGTGACGATTTTCTGATCAATCCAGTGGTTTAACTTGCTTGTGTTCTTTAATATCTATCTAATAAATCGTAATTAAAAATTCAAGGTTTCCTCTTCGTATACATTTTCTTTGCTCTTATTCATTCGAATGGAATAATGTATTAGCGTCCACAGCTCCAGTTTAGCGTCTATTGTTTTTCAGCCATGACTTCTGCATTTCTGTTTTCAACTATGTGATCGTTTTGTGTGACTGTGATCGAAAATTCCACTGTGCATTTGTTCTGGGTCCGTAATAGTTTCTCTGGTTTTCGTTCTTCATGTAATAAAGTGTGTTAAGTAAGCAGATAGAGTAAGTGTGGAGAAATGTTAGTGAAGGCTCGACTTATTTGCTATGTTAGAGCACCCGCACCAGCTTTTGTGGAATTTAGAAAAAAACGTCTAAATCCAAATAAGATTAAAAGCAAAAACCCTTGGTGTTGTCATATTTGGTTTTTCCAATGAAAGAAGAAAATTCGAATGAATAGAACAGCAAATAAGTGTTATATTGAGAATTGTTATGATAAAAATGAATAATTAGTATTTAAAATCGAAATTAGTGACATGTTAGGGCATGACAAAAATATTCAACGAAGTGATTGCTACAAAATCGACTAAAATCGAACTTAAACGATATGATTTTTTTATAACGATTACTATCGATGTCACAGCAACACCACACACACACACACACAAAGCTATCGGAACAGGTTATAATGACAACACCGCATGCTTATTAGAAACATCGTTACGTACCTATAGAAGACATAGTGCTGCAGTATGAAGAATATATCGAAAACGAGACTAAAGAGGCCGAGGCCGAATTTGGTCGCGTCTCCGAAGAACGAAACCCAGTCGTTGTAGTTGTAGGCGTTGAGGACCATCTGGAGTATCGAAAGGAAACCGCCCACAAAGTCGAGGAAAATGTTGCCGATACTCCAGCCGACCGTTGATTTGCGTTTGTAGTTCATGTACGCCTGAAATTTATGGTTTGTTTTGTTTGTTTCATTATATTTTCAAGTTTGATTATCGAATAGATCACGTCTTAGATTTTCGAGTTGCTTTGGCTGTATGATACCATATCTCGGATATTTTTCCCTAAGTAATTGTTGGTAGCCTAACAGGATATTCCAACTACATGCAGATCAATAGTTCCGTCAGCTCGGGCTCAACCTGAAGTTATTGCTAGCACTGACCCTTAGCAAGAGTAGCGAGACCCACTGAGAAGATCCGGCGACAAACTCAATTTGTTATGTCTATGGAATCTGTACGATAGCACCACCCCACCTCTTCTCTTGAGTATCGTGAATAGTGGCTGGAAAGAAAAGACTGGAAATATTGATGTTTTCGGCTGCGCATTTCTCGTTGGGCAATAGTTTTACAATACAATTGAGACTTCGACCTCATGTCTCAAGGAGAATGGCGGAAATAATGTTTAGATATCTACGGACTCCAATAACTGAACCTCAAGTTCGGGCATGTCCATGATTTGAGACTATGTGCCAACAAACTGAAAAGATGGTTAGTTTACATCATCATTCTCCTGCCCTTCTCCCAGTCACCTGGGGTCGGCGTAACATGTTTTCTCCTTCCATACTCCTCAATCATATACCATTTCTTCGCTCACTCCCCTCTTACACATATCGTCTTTCACCCAATCCATCCATTTCTTCTTAGGTCTACATCTTCCTCTATATCCTTCCACATTCATTAACACTCTCTTACCAACCTCATTTTCATTTCGTCTCATCACATGTCCATACCATCCCAAACGCGCACTTCTCAGCTTCTCTGCCACAGTTGCCACTTTCAGACTTCCTCTAACTAAAGATGTGTAGTTTACATATTAGAGAAATCGCACGTTAAAACTTGTTAGGCGAGTGCTGGGTACGCAATATTAAACTTTATTGACTGCTCTTTAGAGTGATATTTTGATATCTGGTTTTTACATGGATGTCCCCAATGACACCGGCTCGGTTTTGTCGACAGTACTGACCTGCGGCACGTATTTGATGAGCGTGATGGCGAGCTTGACGTAGCTGCAGTAGTAGAGCCAGTCCAGCCACTCGATCTTGCCGACTACTGCGATGCTGCCCGTTACTATGACGACCGCCGAGAACGCGCCGAGTATCCCGCGCCCTACCGTCGAGACCCGTTGCTCTTCACGCTGTTACCAACGCAGACAATCGTATGATCATTTTTACAGGTGGTAGGTGCTCTTGTGAGTCCGCACGGGTAGGTTCCACCACCCTGCCTATTTCTGCCGTGAAGCAGTAATGCGTTTCGGTTTGAATGGTGGGGCAGCCGTTGTAACTATACTTGAGACCTTAGAACTTATATCTCAAGGTGGGTGGCGCATTTACGTCGTAGATGTCTATGGTCTCCAGTAACCACAAGGTGGGCTGTGTGCTGGTCCACCCAATTAAGCAATAAATAAAATAAAACTATCAACTACAACACATCCGGATGGGGGTTGAAAACGATATGTGTGAAGAGTATTAAGCGGTAGGCAGCGGCTTGGCTCGGCTCCTGACATTGCTGAAGTCCATGGGCGATGGTAACCGCTCACCATCAGGTGGGCCATATGCTCGTCTGCATACAAGGGCAATAAAAAAAAACGTTACTTTTTTGTGAAGGAAGGATTACTGGTGACCCGGCGATCTTTCCAGTTTCATCGGGATAGGTGGATCGTATTTATTAGGTAGGTATTTCTGACGTCAATACGTCTAATTAAGGCAAAAAAAGAAGAAAAATTCCGTCATATTTTTTACTCGACTGCATTTCCTGTTCATTTCCGCTGCAATTGCCAATTTCAGATCCACAGTCTTTGTGAAACTGTAAACTAAGTTATTAATATAAGGTTATACATATTTCGTCGAACTCATTAGTACCGCAGCCCGCGAATTATCAAAAATTTGGTAAACAGCAAGCTGAAAACACTTAATTTGATAAATATGCAATTTATTATTATTGCTCGAGTCTGTCGGTTTGAGATAAATTCGATGAATATTCTTTTGATATAAAATTTATAGGATTAAGATAAGTGAACGGTCCAAGTGGCTTACTATGAGTATTTGATGAACGAATATCGCAAAGTGTCCTTGACCTAAATCGAAGGATTATTTGTAATTCTAATTTAATATCATGTTTCATCGATCCTACCAAGTTCATTAGAAAAATTGGTACCCGCCGGCGGGATTCGAACACCGGTGCATCGCTACATACGAATGCACCGGACGTCTTATCTTTTAGGCCACGACGACTCGTAAGAAATATCTCCGTACCTCATATAAAAAGCACTGGGTGATCGTGATGAGAGTAGCGAACGCTGCGTGCAAGGAGAAGAACACGTCGTTAAGCTGCACCGGATTCAATCCGCGGGGATGACGACTGAAGTACTCGTTCTATAAACATTCAATTATTTTGTACACACACGCACAGACAACGTCAAGTACACTTGTGGCATTATTGGTCCCACATACCCATTATATTCGCGCATCATAGCCACTAAGGAGTAAGCATGCATTTTACTAGTGGTAGGACCTCTTGTGAGTCCTCACGGGTAGGTACCACCATCCTGCCTATTTCTGCCGTGAAGCAGTAATGCGTTTTGGTTTGAAGGGCGTGGCAGCCGTTTTAACTGTACTGAGACTTTAGAACTCATATCTCGAGGCGGGTGGTAGCATATACGTTGTAGATGTCTACGGGATTCAGTAACTACTTAACATCAGGTGGGCTGTGAGCTCGTCCACCTATTTAAGCGATAAAAAGATAAATTTTATAATTATTTCTATGACTCTTTGGACGAACAAAACGCTCGTAGAGGAAAGTTCAGTAAAAAAAAATAATAATAAATTGATGTGCGAGATTAAAATTTCAGTCTAAAACTGAACGGCCACATAACGCGAAGATCGGACGGCTCATGGGGCAGAAAGATTCTTGAGTGGAGATCATGTATTGGCAAGCGCAGTGAGGGACGACCATCTACCACACGGACGGACGACCTAGTGAAATTGCTGTGTCACGTTGGATGTAGATGGCAACGGGCCCGCCAAACTGGAGATCGATTGAAGATTCCTATCTTCAACAATGGACAGCTATAGGCTGGGATATACTTCGATGTCTTTTCTTTTTCCTAGCTAAGCTGATAGATAGCCTTGAGAGGGTTTTTCAGCGTAAACTTAACTAGTAGGTGAGCTCACGGGGCTCAAATCGGAGTGATGCTAACACTAGCCCCAGCAAGAGCAGTGCTTCGCAGAATCTACCACCGGCTCGGAAACGCGACCCACTGAGAAGATCCGGCGAGAAACTCAGTGGGCTGTGTCTATGGGTTAATTCGCTCGTCGAGCCCTTCGATGTCATAATATTAAACGAAAATTAGACAAACCTGAATCTCTTTAGAAAAATACAGTCCACAGTTGAAAAGCGAGTACATGGTGAAGCCCATAATGTTTAGCGCCAGGAAGTCGAAGTTGAGACCGACCACGCTTTTCCTCTTGAAGTTTATGTATATTTGAGGGTAGAACGAAACTGACCAGGCCGCGAAGTATATCCAACCCATTATGTACGATATTATGTTTATTTCGTTGGAGTGCATGACGGTTATACGTAGGTACACTGTGTCTAAGCTAGAAACAGGAAATTAATTGATATTATTTGATAGTAGTTTTTTTTAAATGCTTTTCTCGAATCGTTGACGTAATTAAAAATACTTTTACGGTTTTACGGGAATCAAGACGAGTCGTCCGTCAGCCAGAATACTGTAAAGTATTCGCTTCGCGGAAAATAACAGAATGAAAATTAATAGAAACGCGATATCATACCGTAAAAATAGTTTTAATTATAAAACATTAATTAATGTTTGTAATCAAGTATATCGGATACCTACGGTATGGGGATATAACTATGTATAGTAGATATATTAGAGCATATAATTGGCTAACTATGCTTACAACTTCTAACATTGAACATCCCAAATGTAAATGTTTCTAATGTTTTATAGTCTAATGTAACTTAGTGAAATTTAGGATAAGATATTTTAAAAATAATGAATCTGAAAATTCGAAAACTATTTACAATACACCTTGTACTTTTAACAAAATAAGTTTGCTATTAGAGATGCGACTATCTGTGTTAAGCAAAAAAAAATAGCAAGTGTGACTCTCGGGGACTGCCGCAGTAAAGCTATTGCATAGCATTTTTTTATAAACTTATGCAATTATAATTAGACAATAAAATTTTAATATTAAAACAATAATAAAATGAGACCACGCTATATTTATAAACATTAACAAAAGCAAAACATTAACTGTCCCCTTCACACTCATAAGCTAGAGAGAGATGGGCAGACTTTTCATGATGCGCATGCAGTGCGACGTCACGCCGCGCGCTTACAAACACTACACAAGCGCAACGTGTGAATGTGTTGAACGCGAGCTACATGATAGGCGGAGTGGGAGTCATTCGGTTTTGTTTTCGTTACGGAATTTCTTGATTCGGTCGCCGAGCTCAAAGCCCGCGATAAAAGCTATGCATAGCTTAAAATACGTAAGTAATATATACTATTGATACTCATGGTGTATATAATACATATCGCACTTACTTGACAAAACCTGGCGGTGTAACATTGAACGTCACTTCCGAATGTCCCGGACTCTTTCCGTACGCGCATATATCGTACGATATCACCACTGTTTTATTAGGTTCGTTCGAACCTGGTATTTCTATTGACGGTGGCACTAGTTGGACTATATCTGGATGTTGAATATTCGATATCACTTCTAGGGATGTGTTATATTGGCCTCTGGAACAAGAAGAAAGTATTAGACTGGAAACGAAACTCAGTTAATAATTAAATGAAGCGACTATTCCGTTCAAATGTCGTAACAAGTTACTTTTTTTTAAAATACGTTTTTGAAAGAACTTCCCGGTTGATGTTTAATAAAAATAAAATTTGTAATCTTGTGTCATTACCGGTGGTGAACCCGTACTAGGAGGTACCATCATCATGTCTAATTCTGCCGCGAAATGTAATAATACTCACATTTGGACCAGTTTGAGTAGTCGCGTTTCTTCGACTAATAAATTCAAATCAGTTACTTCGACGTACATCTTGTCTAACTGGGAATGTGCACTCGGTATACCTGAAAGAATTTAATGACAAATCTTATTACGGATTACCTTAGCCAATGAAATCACTTCCTTAATAATGCAATTAATGTTTTGTAATATTTTCGGGTTTTGCTGACTGTGCTGCACTGGTGGTAGGACCTCTTGTGAGTCCGCGCGGGTAGGTACCACCGCCCTGCCTATTTCTGCCGTGAAGCAGTAATGCGTTTCGGTTTGAAGGGTGGGGCAGCCGTTGTAACTATAGTTGAGACCTTAGAACTTTTGTCTCATGGTGGGTGGCGCATTTACGTTGTAGATGTCTATGGGCTCCAGTAACCACTTAACACCATGTGGGCTGTGAGCTCGTCCACCATCTAAGCAATAAAAATAAATAAATAAAATCGAAGTTCCACTTTGCTAGGCGATTTGTACTAATCAACATTACGAGTGGAGTCACAGTCTTATTTCTTTGGAACGTTAACGAGATATAATAAAATATTCACGAATGATCATGCTCGGTAGCGTGACATAATTATATTGAAACGAAGAGATTACAAATGTTTTAAAAAAAAAAACATTCTATGAAACAATTTAATAAAGTTTTTATTCGCACTTACTCGAAAAATTCGACAATTTATTCTATGAGATCGCTTTAATCAATTATATTTTTATTCGGTTTGAGATCTCGATGACAAGATGAATTTAAATTTTCGTTGTAACTTGGATAATATAAGATTTTTCTAAATCTAATTTTCGTGATATTGAAATGAAATGAACTTCATATCATATTTTTAGTTAGAAACGTTTCCCGAACTAGAATGTGATATTACGAAACGCATCTTAAACTACATCAGAACCAATGCAAATTTTATCAAATATACAATACTAATATTAAATATGAAAGTTTGTATGCTTGGATCTCAAATTGGATGATCGAATATGAATTGATCTAAAATGAAATTTCCCAGATAGATAACCTGGTTTTTTTTTCCGACCTAAGCTGAGAGCCTTGAGAGGCTATATCAGCATCGCCTTAACTAGTAGGTGAGCTAAGGGGGTTAAACCTGATGACGTTGCTAACACGAACCCTAGCAAGAGCCGTGCTTCGCAGAATCTACCACCAGATCGGAAACGCGACCCACTGAGAAGATCCGGCGAGAAACTCAGTGGGCTGTGTCTGAGGGGTAACTTACCTAAAATTAACATAACAACTAAACAGAAGCGTATTCTATGACTAGAAATAGAGCACGCGGCTGCTCGCGGCCTCAATACTGCACTGCATTCCGCCATCGTGATCTGTTTACCTATGAACAACAATTAATTGTAAATAGACATGCTTTAACAAAAACAGACTGGAAATAGAAAAAAAATCCAAAACAAATTAATATAAATAAATAATACACTAAAAACAATAATCATCGAAATCGGTTGGCGTCATATTGAGTTATTTAGTTATTCATCTATTTGTCGCGCACGTACTAAATGCAAATTTAAGACTTATATGGTGCTACTACCACCCCGCCTACTTCTGCCGTGAAGCAGTAATGCGTTTCGGTTCGAAGGGTGGGGTAGCCGTTGTAACTATACTGAAACCTTAGAACTTACATCTCAAGGTGGGTGGCGCATTTACGTTGTAGATGTCTATGGGCTCCAGTAACCACTTAGCGCCAAGTGGGCTGTGAGCACGTTCACCCATCTAAGCAATAAAAAAAAAAAAAACGCCGAAACGTGAATGAGGAAAAAATGTATGCACGTGATTATGTGTTAATCCCCCACTATATTAATTTTGATATTTTAAATTAAACATTTGATCATTGGGTCAAAATAATTATATAACATTTCTCTTATCTACTCTTATCAAGAAACAGTATTCATTCATATTTATTTAAACGTTTATAATACTATTAAGGCATTTAAGAGTATTTTCTTGATAAAATATTAACAAATAAAAGAGAACGGATTGGCCGTGTTCAAGTTTCGAAGGTAAACAAGGAAACGTAATTAATAAGGCCCTAAAACAAGTTCATTGAAATAGCGTTGTATGCGAATACAATGTTGTAAGCCTTGTATACAAATATATGTTCTTAATACGGGCTATAGTTACGTTATTATAAATTGAATGCCATAATATCTACATAGGTAAACTTAAGTGAAAACTTAGTTAATAAGGGTTATGTTCGTGAATTATCGGCTTCTTTTTTATTGCTTAGATGGATGGACGAGCTCACAGCTCACCTGTACTGGAGCCCATAGACATCTACAACGTAAATGCGCCACCCACCTCGAGATATAAGTTCTAAGGTCTCAGTATAGTTACAACGGCTACCCCACCCTTCGAACCGAAACGCATTACTGCTTCACGGCGGAAATAGGCGGGGTGGTGGTACCTACCCGTGCGGACTCACAAGAGGTCCTACCACCAGTGATTACGCAAATTATAATTTTGCGGGTTTGGTTTTTATTACACGATGTTATTCCTTCACCGTGGAAGTCAATCGTGAACATTTGCGAGTACGTATTTCATTAGAAAAATTGGTACCCGCCTGCGGGATTCGAACACCGGTGCATCGCTACATACGAATGCACCGGACGTCTTATCCTTTAGGCCACGACGACTTACAAGGTTTATAAAAAGACCACGAAAAGGTATTACTTCAAAAAAAAAAGAGTAAAGCAATGGTGGTGAGGCAGCCGTCGATATTATGTCCCAGAATGGGAAATACTATTCACGCTATCATTTATTAAACGAAATAAAATTAGACCGTGTACTCATGTATCCATCCGCATAAATTTAAAAATGATGAAGGTAGAATCTGTTCAAGTACACCGTTTAACCGTGATAGCTCTAGTGAGATCAATGAAAATAAGATATAAAGATCCAAACAAATAATTAAGCATAGAAACAATGATAAATAAATAATTGTGCTCAATGATGTAGCACGTGGCTAACATATCATATCTGCATTGGAAATATTTATGAGGTCGAAAAGTAGCATTTAAGTTTATCTTAATTTAATTATTTTATAAGCAACACGTGCAAGTCAAGCCATTATCACTACGTTCTATAAAATTAATTGTTGTGAGCATTTTTATCACAATTTGTGTTCCTTATGTGTCAAACCTTGAATTACATTTCAAAATAAAATTTTCCGTAGCGATGTGAAACTGTTTCCAAAATCAAAGAGTGATTCACAACATGATGATAATAAAAAATAGGTTGGATGTTTTTTTTTCTGGCCCTCCTGATGGTCGACGTTTGCCAATGTTCGTGGCTGCAAGCAATTCCAAAAGTATGCTTTAGCCACTAGCTACCTCTGAAGAATAATTGCAAGCCTCTCTATATTCAACATCTATAAAATTGTACGTATCAGTTCCAACGTGCGACTGGCGTCTTTGTCTGGACTCTTTAAAGTGATCGTGACAAGGAATATACAATTGACAAAGGTGGTTAATAAATGCAGCTCTTATAATACTTAAAGCATATTTATACTCTTATGTATTATATTGTATAATCTATACTAATATATAAATCTACAGTGTTTTTTTTGAGATGTTCCGTTATAACTACTGAACCGTGCATCCGATTGACTTGAAACTTGGTATCCATGTAGAAAATACATGAACTTAATGGATAGGCTAATATTTATATGAGTGTTGGACTCCCTACACCAGTTGCGGGGGTGTTAATAATGAGAATCTTTGTGGGGGTGAGAAATAATAATGTTAATTATAAATGCCCAGCGAAGCGGACGGGTACAGCTAGTCTTATATGTAAAATTAACTCTATAAAATAAAATATGCTACTAATATGCAACTACTATTACAAGTGACATCATTTATTGTCAAGTACGTATATAATATTATTATATGACGAAAACTAATTTAGGTTTGAAATATCTGCTTAATAGCACTAGAGTCAATTTAACGTGTTTATTAACATTAACATGATTAAATTATTTGGCTCTATTATCTGCTATTTTCACGCCACGTTTATTATTCAAGTAATATATTCAATGACTGCCGTTGTTAAAGGTGGATAGGTAGACACACTCACTCAATTTCTAGTAAAAATACAAATGACAATTAACATTTTACCAAACTAAACACTACATGATGTGTGTGTAATTGAATTCAATACAATTGTATGTTTAAGTGCAATGTACCTACCTATTGTGCTATTTTCATAAATAAAGAAGAGCGCGTTTTTATCAACATTTGACTTCACTGCCCATCAAATTATCGCACCGGGGATTTTAAATGAAATCGATTATACACTAAAAATCAGCTGAGGCGTTGAATTAACGTTTGCGAGGGAAAACGCAGCTCATCTCAGGCGTTTCTTCGAGTTACTTACATATACTTATTAATATAGGCGTATATTTTATTCCTTCTAAACTACAATTTATAGCTTACTAGCGGCCCGCTCCGGCTCCGCTCGGGTCTTAAACAAAAATTTCAACGATATTTGACGTTGTTTTATTTTTTAAACAAAAGAACACTTCTTGTGGCATAACTATAACAATCAGACATATGCTGTCGCGACACTTTTCGTAAATAATAATATCTACATAGTAGTAGTACATTATTTTATTCTATCATCAACAGTTTTCACAGCGCACGCGCTGTAAACAATATTTTAGGTAATTTTTTACACCTTGGGTTACATTATTGGAGTTTTAGTAAGGATCCCTAATTTTTTTCAAAAAAGATTAGCCTGTGTCACTCGAGAATAGTGTAGCTTCCAAACAGTGAAAGAATTTTTGAAATCGGTTCAGTAGTTTCGGAGCCTTATCAATACAAACAAACAAACAAATCTTTCCTCTTTATAATATTAGTATAGAAGTATAAATATCTCCTTAACAATCCTATTGGTAGGCAGCGGCTTGGCTCTGCCCCTGGCATTGCTGAAGTCCATGGGCGACGGTAACCACTCACCATCAGGTGGGCCGTATGCTCGTCTGCCTACAAGGGCAATAAAAAAAAAAAATATTATGTGGAAGTTAGTGAACAAGCATCCGTAGCTTTTATGTAACGAAGTAAAAATAGCGAACAAGATAAAATTCACGTTTTATAAGCACGTGTTTAATTGATACAGATTAGCATCACGCACTTACGGGTCAATGTTTTTATGTAATTTTTATCCAACAGTAAAACGTGAAACGCAACGAAAAAGGTTACGTCGCAATTAACTAATTAAGTTTCATTTTTATTTTGGTAACAGATACCTACTTACTACTTATACGAGTATTCATACTAATGTATTAATTTAACGAATATTACTGGGTTTTTTTTCCTAGCTACTCTGGTAGCTTTGAGAGGCTATGCCAGCGTAACCTAACTAGTTGGTGAGCTCACGGGGCTCATAGCTAATGACGTTCCTAACACTAACCCTGGCAAGAGCCATTCTTTGCAGAATCTACCACCGGATCGGAAGCGCGAACCACTGAGAAGTTCCGGCGAGAAACTCAGTAGGCTTTTTTTTATTGCTTAGATGGATGGACGAGCTCACAGCCCACCTGATGTTAAGTGGTTACTGGAGCCCATAGACATCTACAACGTAAATGCGCCACCCACCTCGAGATATAAGTTCTAAGGTCTCAGTAGTTACAACAGCTAGTAGGCTCTGTCTGTAGGTTAATTTACTTGCCGAGATTTTCGTCGCAGGCGACGGGTTTGACTAGGACCGGTGCTTGAGGTACCTAAAAGAACCGTTAGTGGATCGGGAGGATCCGAAATGACCTTACTCGTACTGTTTATTTATTAGCTAGCACAGGCTGGGCAACGATAAGCCAACAGCTGGCTTTAAGTGTTTACCCGACCCACAAGACACCATAAAACATTCGTAAACGCTAGCAGCCCACTCTGAGACACCTGCCCTAGGTTCCTTGAATTCACTTATATTAATCTAATAATGACTAGTGAACCAAGGCTGTACTGCTTATCACATTTGAAAAACACAATACACTATTCTTCTATTGGAAGTCGATTTTGTTTTTTAATTCTTGGAATATTAAATTAATTCATGGAAGTGAAAGTTGTTTAGGGCAATCATAAACATAATATTTTTCATATATTTCATTGTTTGTAAGGCAAGTAGTTGTACAAAATTTCTGGTCGCACTTAGCATGTGTGTTGTATAGTGTACCAAGAGAAATAAAAGGCCTTCTTTCTAAGCCAAGTTTCATTGAAGCTAACCAGCGACCCCACACAAAATACAGTCCACTGCCCGGAAAAAAGTAACCTAAGTTATTTATTAATCCGGGACATTTCGTTTCAAGTTTGTTTTCAAAAGATAACTTTAAAACGAGCGGAACCCCGGGCTCGCCAGGTATTATTGTGTTTTTATTTACTAAGCACACTTGTCTATTGCAGATACAATTCGTTATGAATACAAACACTCAACAATAATATAGTAAGCCAGCTGTATTTGCAGATGTAATGCATATGGCAAATGAAACATGTATCTAACCGTGTTTTGTTTTTCTATCGTATTTTATTAGAACTTGTAACAAAGCACTCGGCGTATCACGTGGCACAAAATAAAACGAACAATTCGATTACGTTTTAAATTGTTTTCGGTTTTAATGATTAATAAAAGTTTATTTCGCGTTCACGAGATGTTGAATTTTTATTTTACGAATTTACTGTGTAATTTTTTATTGATTTTGATTGAACGGTTCACGAATGCGTATTCTTTAAATCAGAAGGGTGAATTCATGAGTCTCCTGAAATTAGAGTCGGTACGCATTTTTATCCTGCAAACTGTACATGAGCAGTGGTTACCAGAGTCGACGGCCTGACGGCATGCTTTTTGATCATTAGGGAAAAATAAATTAACAATCTCACGACTTAAAAGTAGATAAACAAATCTGCTGCTAATTAATGGAGATTATTATATAAATTTATTTATTCACGTAATAAAAATATCAGTGATGATTGATGGTAATAATTATAATGTTTAAATCCCACAATGCCACTTAAATCCTTTCATGGGAGATATGCGATCTTGACACTCAAAACTCATTAGCTATAAGGACTAGTCTTATCGCAATGGTAGTGCAATCCTTAAAATAAAACGAGATAAAAAAATAATATAAATATCGTATATAAACTCTGTTCACGTTTGATTCACGTAAACTGATAAATAAATAATATTCAACTGAAATTTGTTAACTGTAATTGAACGGAAAGCAAAATGTATTTCAGAGCTCAATAATGGACTGTCCCTACAAAATAAATTACTACTTAGTACATAGGTACTTAGCTGACGCTAATTTTACGGTCACGAGCTAAACTCATTTGGAAAACGACTCGATATATATGATGTACTTTACTCGGCGTGAAACGTGATTTCACGTAATTACAACGAGAAATTAATCCAGATAATCATGCGATACAATAAACCTAGCCAATCGATTCTGATTGTATTTAATTAATGATTTCAATCGAAAAAGAGTCACGGCTTTTGTTACGATAATTTTCGAATAGATACGTTACTATCCAAATAATTACTTTCGTTATACTCAATCTACTACAGTACTCAAAGATTAACCCATAGACACAGCCCACTGAGTTTCTCGCCGGATCTTCTCAGTGGGTCGCGTTTCCGATCCGATGGTAGATTCGGCGAAGCACTGCTCTTGCTAGGGTCAGTATTAGCATCACTCCGGTTTGAGCCCCGTAAGCTCACCTACTAGCTAAGGTTACGCTGAAATAGCCTCTCAAGGCTATCAGCTTAGGTAGGAAAAAAAAACCTCAAAGAATCAATATCTAGGATTGGTTGTTTTGTTTATGTCTTTCTTCGGGCGTCACCGATCAATCATGGAAACTGCGAGGGCGCACATTGCACGACGGTTTTTATTTTCGAACATGCAGTAAGTTCCCATATCAGGGACTCTGCTCATAATATATTATGTACCAACGCAGTTAACTGCTGAAAATTTGACGGAACCTTCATTCTCTTCTAAGACGCGTTTTAGAATACGGATAAATTGAGGCGTCCAAATGTACTCGAACTTAGGACTAATTTACTCCTTATCCATTAGAGAATCTTACAATAGAAATAAATTTTATTTTAAGCCGCTAAGGAAAACAAACCAAAAGTAAAAGGATTTTACTTATTAATACTGCTTCATAAGGAAACTTACAGCCAAAACCTACAGCAAGGTCAATGGGGTTAAGTACACGTTTTGTGGTCAGCATTTGTACGTGGGCGATGGAAACCAGTCGCCAGTCTGCCATCAAAGGAAATAAAAGTCACACAAAATATACACATTATCTTGGCTAATTCTCTCAAGTTTAGGTTTTTACATAGTTGATGAAATCAATATTTTTCCGGCCCATTTGCTGTCAAAAAATCCAACCTAAGGTAGGATGCGATTGACGAGAATGTATCGCAGCAAAAATAGACAGCGACATACTATCCGCTAAATAACAAGTGGACCATGAGACAGTTTGACAATCTAAAACAATGAGCATTGAAATTCTTAACAGGAATTATCTAGGCGAATTGAAAATTAGGATGAAAGTACTTCTACTACACAAAAAGCAGTAAGAGTCGCACTAACAATTACCCATCAAAACGATTTTTTTTTCATAAACCTAGTTTGATGAAGACTGTGGCATCCGTAAGCCCGATTTCAAATGAAACTAAACCAAGTTTCACCGGATAAACTAGCTGAACCAACACAGTTTGAAGTAGAATCCAGAACGAATACCACAATACGGAACAAACCTTGAAAAGACCCAGTAACATGCTGCACTTCAATGATTTATTACGACTTGTTCACACTCCAGTAGATGTTAGGATGCAAAAACATATTTCCCAAATGCCGGACGCACTTTTTGCGACATCTCATTTTTGGGTTTGCGTTTGGATTTTATCAACGCAAAATGTTTGCATCAGTTCCAACAGTACTATCAAAAATAACAGGGGCGATTATGCTAAGTCACACTATAACAAAAACATTGTTCGTTTCTATCTTATTATTTATTCGTTGGTTTCTATCTAAGAATTTTTGACAGGAAAGAATAATAAATACCCATAATAAACCCAATCTTGCCTTCTATGCCAATACTACCACACTTCTCAAAAACAACGGAGCTTGTTGGTAGGGAATAGGTTGTGTGTGCGTATTCAATTTATATACCAATGCATCTAACATAACTTTCTTTACAATACCTTTCTGACTGTTAGAAAATGCCTTAGACATTAAGTCCGCTAATGTGTATATAAACATAAGGTTATAAATTAACAAAAACCATCGTTTTTACAAAGCGATATAAGTTTTTTGTGCACACTTTATATATTACATTGGTTTATTCCCGAAAGAGACAATCATATATCAAAATAAAAATATTATTTGTACTTGTATGCCAGGGAAAAGTGTGGACTAGGCATTATATACACTTAAACAAAGCCAGTTTAGAAACCAGTCGTGTCCGAACGTTCAATGCAAAAAGCCATCTGTCATTACACGTCGCGCCACTGAGATCCGAGGCACGAGGTCGTTGACAGGGATGCAATTAGGATGTTTACAACAGTCAATGATTGGTTTCGCGTTAATTTTTCTTTTCACTGGAAATTCGGTAATACCTAGCTCGAATACTTCACTTAGCGGCATCCGATTCAGTTTAAAAGTATCGGGTTTCGAATAAGCGATAAATGCTTTCTCATGTACAGAACAAAGTATAGCACAGTTTTTATTGGGAATACATTGCAACTGGTCATAAATCTTTAGCATGTGCCAGTACTAATAAACTAAAGTGGTTGAGTTTTTGTTACATCAAGGAAAATCCGGTCTTAAAATCTCCACATGTACATTATATATGTATGTAAGTGAACTTTAAATTCCGAAACACCACTTCAATTTACATCTACGATAGTCATTGACGGTGTTGTTTTCTTATTAGAACCTGTTTTATCTTATCTTTTAGATAGGAATCGGGAGACAAAGATGTAAGTTTCTTATTCACTTAAAGCCAAGTCATCTTCTCTGAAACCATGTTGTTAAGTTATGCCTTACCCCTTACTTCTTTATCATTACCCCTTTATGGAATGCCTGCCTTTACAGTTACTTTAAACAAATAAAAAATAGTCATCAAACCGATTGAGTTTTTTTACTTTATAGTGACTAACATGTCTTTGACTCCGCCAGCGCCGCCCGTATCTATGCCAATGTAAATAAATTTAAAGTAAAACGCATGAGATTGGATAAGCTGTTTGCAAAAATCACCTTTATACGGATTCGATCGTTGGCACAGTAGACATAGTCTACGCTATATTATATAAGGAATCTGCAAATGGACATGTAGTTTTTTTAGTAGTTTTTACTGGTGGAAGGACCTCTTTTGAGTCCGCACCGATAGGTACCACCACCTATGCCTATTTCTACCGTCAAGCAGTAATGCGTTTCGGTTTGCAAGGTAGAGACCTTAGAACTCATATCTCAAGGTGACCACTTAACACCAGGTGGGGTGTGAGCTCGTCCACCCACCTAAGCACTAAAAAAAGTTTATGGACAAGAGAGTCACACCAAACTATTTATCCTGAAAAAACGTGATGCCTTTACATTCTTTCTAAGAAGGGAATCGCGTAGCACATCAAGTCTAATAATCAAATTTATACCAACTACCTTAAAAACCATTTGAATGGTAATAAATTAATATATCGATCTTTATGCACTTGATGTTAAAAACCTATATAATATTGTAAAATGATATTTACTAATTTAAACTGTTCTTTATCAAGCCGCAAAAGTGATTACCGAAAATTTCTGAATCCAGAACTGATTTTAACTACTTAATGCAATCAACGTACTTTAAATGACAACGGAATGTTAACGATCAACCTACACAAGAGCCACAAGGCAATGTCAAAAGCAATTTACCTTTCGTACGGTAATTTTGTGCGAGCGCCCTATTCAAGTGACACTTTGATAAAAAGCCTCGATAAAACTATTTACGATAAATCTATTATTAACATCCGATTATAATAATATACAACCTGCAAAATACTCGATTCGAGAAAAGAGCTAAGTAAGTAGAATTTATTGAATAACTAGTTGACCCGGCAAACTTCGTAGTGCCTCAATCGAGAAATAAAAAATAAACTTAAAACAAACAAAAGGAATCCATCTGACGGGGGGGACATCAAAGGGAAAACAAAATTGCTATTTTTATGTAATTCCGAGCATTTTCATATTTATCTATCTTTTAAACCTTCTCTGGACTTCCACAAATAATTCAAGACCAAAATTAGCCAAATCGGTCCAGCCGTTTTCGAGTTTTAGCGAGACTAACGAACAATTCAATTATATATATATATAGCAATTCATTTATATATATATATAGATTTATTATGGAAACAGTTATTCTAATGAAACTTAAAACACCTTATTCATAACAAATCGAATGATTGCACAGATAAAAAAGGTAATGTTAACGTATTTGCCTTGTCTGTGCGTCGTGTATAATTTATATTAAGCTAAACTACTCTGTAATTTTAACATAGTCTGTCTCTTAAAAATTTTACGAGGGAAAAATCCCCGCTTCTTTACCTACTTCATTTAATTTAACCAACTTTCTTGTTTCTTTACTTCATTAATTTAATAAAATACAAAACCAAACATCTCTAAGCAAACTGTTGTACAAATATAAGATAAAGTCTCGTAAGAAACACAATGTTATTTCATTGTATCATACATTGTACAGGTAATACTTCAAAAATCTAGATACCGGAAACGTCATGCTTTTTTATTCCTTTACCTACATAAGTATTCAATATATAAAATAAGCCGCAATAATCTAAACTGAACACGTGGTATGGATGTCAGATTTGCCAACCGTTATTCAGTAGATAAACGGGGCGATCGCCGGTCGAATAGAAAACAATTGACTGGCACCATTAATAAAAACTATAAAAGCAGACAACGCGATAATGTACATAGACTGTAATCCCCTCCTCGTTTTTAGCTTACGTTGCTAGGTGATCAAGTTACTTAAACACAATCCAGGCAGTCTTGAAAACTAAACTCACTTCACTTATTACCATAATACGAGTTCTTGTCATTCCTATGATAGAAAAGTATTAAAATATCTGAATGCAAAGCTAATAACCTGAATTTTCGACACGAGCTTAATACTAACTAATTTACTGGTGGTAGGACCTCTTGTGAGTCCGCGCGGGTAGGTACCACCGCCCTGCCTATTTCTGCCGTGAAGCAGTAATGCGTTTCGGTTTGAAGGGTGGGGCAGCCGTTGTAACTATACTGAGATCTTAGAACTTATATCTCTAGGTGGGTGGCGCATTTACGTTGTAGATGTCCATGGGCTCCAGTAACCACTTAACACCAGGTGGGCTGTGAGCTCGTCCACCAATCTAAGCAATAAAATAAAATAAAAAGTAACACCTCTCATATCAGACCCTTGTAATTGGAGTAATTACTATCAGAACCTGTTTTTTCGAAATGTCAACCTTTTATATTTTATTGTAATAACATTATTTCCTGTATCGATATTTATTTAAAATTTCCCGTATCAGATAACATCTACTAACATGATTCGATATAATCTAAGTTTGATGCAAATCCATTACCGGTGAAGCAGTTTATTGTTTTATTTATACAAGAAACATGTTATGTTACAAAAAACGTGTCCTTAATCCAGCAAATAATCGGAATGACTTCTCCCAGGAAAAAAAATGTTGCTTCCGAATTTAAAAACCCTAATATCTAGTTACAATTTTATAATACAGTTCTATTGGACATGAATTATCTCGTTAGACAACAATAATAGAAATCGTACGTAGTCTAAAAATATACAAATAAAAAAATATGTGAAAATACGTACCGAACAATAATCACTAAAAATTAATAAAAAACCTAAATCGACTTGAACCAACCCTCGATCCATTTCAAACTAAGCATCGTAATCTCTATTGAACAATATTTATAATCTACATTATATTGATAATCTACAATATACTTATAATCTACATTATTTTATAATCTATATTATAAAATACACTATTGTGGTGACGCTATTACTGATAATTCCAATTATATTAGCGTTTCATGACCGTGATTTATCAAAAGATTTGCATTAGCTGCGCGCAACGAAGATTATCACAAAACGTTTACGATTACGAACATTGATTATTTTAATAACAATTGTTAGTCATTATTCCCAATAGTAAATACATCGATTGATTTATATTTATTTTGGATAGAAAAATGACTTTGTTTTGCAAAGACCATTTATATTGCACAAATAGATAAAATTTTTGATAAAATTGCTCACCGAATCGGTGCTTCAGTGAAGCAATATGGAGAGATATTTTGTTAAACTTATTAAAGAACAGATATACCCCATACACTTGTCATTAGAAACAATTTAACAATCTAAAGTAATCTAATCTATGTACGTATTAGACCAACGGAGAACTGTTTTAGAACCTCATAGACTGGCCTAAGTGCACTGTCAGAAACTGCAGTGAACACACAAACTGCAGTGGTATACAATAATGTTACAGCAAAACTGCATTGAAATAAACGATTATAAAATAGCATGCTTAATAAAGCACACTAAAAGAGCGTTGCGTACTTTTCTTATATGGGCCGTTCTAGACAGAATAGCGGTGGCCCTGGGGCCTTTCCAGTTTGACGAAAACAAATGGGCGAGCAAATGCTCAACCAAGAGTGGTGGGATTCGCTAACAGCTGCCCGAGCGCCTCCGAAGAAGATCTAACAACATAAGAGCAGCTGCTTCGCGAATGAAACTACTACCGGATCTGAATCGCGACCAGTTGAGAAGATCCGGCGAGAAACTCAGCGGGCTGATGCATGGTTTAGGTTGCACGTCGAACTTTTTGTCGAGTTCGAGGAGTACGGTTACCGAGGTCGCTAAGTCTACTCCTAGTGTTAGAGTTGAAGGCGTCTAATGCAAAGGTTATTGAATCTGATAGATCCGTAAGGACGTGTCTAGGGCGTCGACGGTGACTGGCTCTTGCGTGATCAGGATTCGGGGAGCAGTCAGCGGCCGTAAGGATAAGGCGATTATCATGACGCATAGCAAGTGGTTTCCCTTTTCGGTTTGGCATTGAAGAATTTATCACGTAAGCATGGAACACTTTTTTAATTGTATTGTGTACGGAAAACTAATTTAAAAAATACGTCATAATCAAATCTGATAAAGGTTTTCTTCATATTAATAAAACTAACAATAAACATGAATCGATTGTCTGAACTTGAATATCATATGGACATACATAAACGTATATAACACATTTACCAAAAATCTGATTAGAAAAATAGTTTTAATTTTAAAATATCGGTAACTCAGTCTTAGAAGCTATCTCGAATGCGTTCCCACTCTTTAAGAAGTCTTACAATAAAGCGCGAGATGATAAAATAAATATGCATGTGCTTACGTCAACGATACAGAAAAAAATCACGATTAAAATTTGTTATTGTTACACGAACATTTATCGCATTTTAATGACACGAAAAACTCGTAAGCGATAACGTTGTATGACGTTCAATATCATAAATATAAAAAAAAAAACTTTAAATTTAAACCTTAAAACAAGTAACTTTTAGACATTTCTTTTATAAAATAAATAAATTAAAATTATTATTTTTTAGTCAAGATGGGCAGACTGGGCCCAGAGATTATGCAAGCAGTAGTAGGAGAATGTAGAGGTTAGTCTACGCCCGGGCGGGTAGGTGAACTCATGGGCTCAACCTGAGAGAATTTGATAACATAGCCCTAGCAAGAGCAGTGCTTCACATAGTCTACCACCGTATCGGAATCGCGACCCACTGAGAAGATCCGTGAATTTGTGTCAAATTCAAACCAAATTTACGTACAGCTGACAGCTATCGCTATTTCCGGCATTTTATAATATATTTGAGGATTTGAAGAATGAAAGGTGTTTTGAAGAGAGAGAATAAGAATCAGATTGGTTACTTCTTGGTATCTTCTTAGAGGCAAAACAACCCTAAGATGGTTTGCATTCGCTCACAACAAAAAAAACTCACAAACACAATTCCAGTTACGTAAACCGTTGTAATTACTGAAAGTAGTGACATGTGCCCAGACTTCGATACGACCACACGCACGTGAGTCACACGTGATAACACTAGACAACGAGCCGGGTCTGTTTCTTAATTTAAAACAATACATTTTTTCATTATATGTGCAGCGTAAACTTCATAGAGGCTCTTTATTATTATAATTTATTTTTTATCAATGCATTCTATTATTGCCGGGACACAATACTCTAACTACTGTCATGCAATATAAAATTGCGTGGTGTCATGGCACGAATTGTATATTTATAGGACGTACACATAGACTGGAATGTAATCTCCGAGGTATTTACAATTTAAATACATTATTGAGTTATTTAGGAATCAATGTATCTTATTGTTGTTATTAAACGAGGTTTTAATCAAATTATAACGATATATTTTCCAAAATATAAATCACCAGGATTTAGTGATTTTGAAAATTACACATTGACGAACTTAATCAGCATAAAGCGTGTCAAAGATTCACTGCTTATTTCTAAAATATAAATAATTTATAAGTACGTGTTTCATCAGATATTTTAGACAGTCTACTGAGCTAGCTTAATCTAAACAATCTGGAAGCAAATACCAATATAATATTGTCAATGTGACGAAGCTAGCGGCGTCGAATTATATCGAACCTTAAAACTTCCAAGTAAACCTCGTTAGGCACTTATCCGCTTCCTTCTTAGTGGGTCGCGTTTCCGATCCGGTGATAAATTCTGCGAAGCATTTCTCTTGCTGGGGCCAGTGTTAGCAACTCTCCCGGTTTGAGCCCCGTGAGCTCACCTACACGTGTGGGTGAAGCTGAAATAGCCTCTCAAGACTATCGTAGACTATGAAGTCGTCGTGGCCTAAAGGATAAGACGTCCGGTGCATTCGTGTTGAGCGATGCACCGATGTCCGAATCCCAGGCGGGTACCAATTTTTCTAATGAAATACGTATTCGACAAATGTTCACGATTGACTTCCACGGTGAAGGAATAACATCGTGTAATAAAAATCAAACCCGCAAAATACTAATTTGCGTAATTACTGGTGGTAGGACCGCTTCTGAGTCCGCGCGGGTAGGTACCACCGCCCTGCCTATTTCTGCCGTGAAGCAGTAATGCGTTTCGGTCTGAAGGGTAGGGCAGCCGTTGTAACTATACTGGGATCTTAGAAATTATATCTCAAGATGGGTGGCGCATTTAAGTTGTAGATGTCTATGGGCTCCAGTAACCACTTAACATCAGGTGGGCTGTGAGCTCATCCACCCATCTAACTAAGCACCAAAAAAAATAAAAAAAAAAATCAGCAGAGGTAGCAAAAAAAAAAACCGCACAGCTGGTGTTAATGAACGCCACAAAGAGTATGTATTGTAGTTTAATTAAACTAAGCGCAGACCAACCTTCAAGCTCGAATAACTTTATCGAAACACGTTACAATATAAAACAAGTTTCATAAAAACGATACTGATGCTATATGCGTTTTATTAAACTGGTTCTTATTAAGTATGATTTTAAATGAAAACAAGATGTTTTATATGTATAATCTCATTAATTACAGATATTCGATTTGAAAAAAAAAATGATTTAATTCTCAAGGTTTTCTTACTAAATTTTATTAAATTATTGGGCAGGTAGCAATCATGGGTTATTCAGATTGGATTACAAACTGCCGTGGATAATAATCCTTTATCTGGGAAACCTATTTCTTAGCTTATTTTAAGTTTTGTTCTGATTTAATTGATTGAATTGAATTCGAATGAAGTGGCGAGATCACAGCTCGTCCGCTATTAATTGGAACGGATGATACCTTCGCGACAAAAATACGTAAAATTGGGGTACCTACCCAAGTGAGCTGAGAATCCTATTTCTACCAGCAGCAATTGTTTTACACAAGTTTCCTTATCCTTTGCGGGTTTCGGTTTCATTACACGATTACCATATATATCGTGAAAGTTGTTAATGAACAAGTATCCTGTATCGTTCACTCAAAAATATATAGCTATCACATCACTTATCAATGTACAGCCGAGTTGTTGAATGAACACAAATATTTAAATTAATAACATATAGTTTCTTTCCTTGGTTACAAGAAAAACAAAAAGGCAAAAGAATATATGTGAATATTCAATTACATGATTACTTAATAGAAATCTCTAATGACAATAAAATCGTCTAATGACGGAAACTATTATATTTCAAGTAACCGGATCTTATGAATCGTGCACAGCGGTAATTGGGCAAGCACATAACAGTTTATTGATAAAACATTTACAAATCAATTGTCAGGTTTTTGGGACACTTTTAATATATTGTTTAAGTTTTCAACGTGACAAGGAAACTTCACTGCTATATTAATTAAATGACAGTTTTTCTATAACTTTCAGTAAGTACAGTTCCCGACAATAAATATTGCCTATCGACCTTTGCAAATAGACAATCGTACACACTAACCGTCCCGTATCTATTACGAGCGCACACTACCGCATTTGAACAACGACTGACAAATAAATAAGATAAGTAATGCGCGATACGGATACCGATCTATGAAGCCGAAATTTATACATTAGAAGGAGCTATACCTTGTAAATAAGTTGGTATTGCCTGTATCCCTCCACTGCTGGATGTAGGCCTTCCCCATAGACCGCCATAGTGAACGGTCTTCCGCCTTCCGCATTCAATTCCTTCCCGCATATCGCCACAAGTCATAGGTCCACCGGGCAGGGGGACGCCCAACGCTGCTCTTAGCTTACTGGTACGTGATCACCAATCCAGAACGCGTTTGCTCCATCGACCAAAGGTTCAGCAACACGTATGTCCGGCCCATTGCCACTTCAGCTTGCTAACCTTTAGGATTATATCGGTTACTCTGGTTCTTTGACGGATATCCTCATTTCTGATTCGATCCATCAAAGAAACTCCGAGTATACTTTTTTTCATAGCGTGCTGAGCGACTTTAAACTTACGGACCAGACCTAGAGTCAATGTCCACGTTTCAGCGCCATATGTCATGACCGGTAGCACGCAAGCGTTGAAGACTTTTGTCATCAAGCATTGCGGGATTGCTGATATGACGGAGTTTCCCACATGTAGCCCAACCCAACTGTATGCGCCTATCAGATTATTCCTCGAAGTTGGCCCTGCCTATCTGAAAAAATGGCCTAGATAGGTCTATTCGGACACAGCTTCGACTGAGGCGTATTCGACCATTACCTGTCCAGGAATGGTATGGTCTTTGAACGTGACCTTTATTATGTCCAGATTCGTTCCTAAACATTCCTTCAGCGACTCGCAAACGACTCGTTCTAGTATACCCTCAGCTACTCTTATGCTATTGAGTTTTTGGAGAAAATCCAGATCTTTTGGACTGGCCGAGCGGCAACATGTTTCATACTCAAGTGATTATTTAAATTGATACGGATCGACTAGTGAGAAACAGAAACTTCGGCGGCTATCTCTCTCAAACTTGAATGAGGATTTTCAATCACTATTTCCTTTACTTTTGCGATATTAACTTCAGAAGTCGTTGTGGCCTAAAGGATAAGACGTCCGGTGCATTCGTACGTAGCGATGCACCGGTGTTCGAATCTCGCAGGCGGGTACCAATTTTTCTAATGAAATACGTACTCAACAAATGTTCACGATTGACTTCCACGGTGAAGGAATAACATCGTGTAATTTAAATCAAACCCGAAAAATTATAATTTGCGTAATCACTGGTGGTAGGACCTCTTGGAAGTCCGTATGGGTAGGTACCACCACCCCGCCTATTTCCGCCGTGAAGCAGTAATGCGTTTCGGTTCGAAGGGTGGGGTAGCCGTTGTAACTATACTGAGATCTTAGAACTTATATCTCGAGGTGGGTGGCGCATTTACGTTTTAGATGTCTATGGGCTCCAGTAACCACTTAACACCAGGTGGGCTGTGAGCTCGTCCATCCAACTAAGCAATAAAAAAAATTAAAAAAAAGTTGCCGACGTTGACGGCCTACTAGAGCGAAGTAAATCTTCTAATCTTCTATGACATCTCGACCACTTTTCAATGCTTTGACGCTAACACTTCCTATTGACAAGCACGTGTTTTAGATAAAGCTAATACACATTAAGCCTTCCGCAATATTTTCAGTGACTTGTATTTTTTTCTCAGTTATAAAATTCGCGATACACACTAGATACCATATAACCAAAACCAGCACTATATTTAATCTAAATAACAGATGCATCTCAAGCCCCGTGTCAGAATGGAAAGCAGTAGTGCTAATCTAACAACAACAAAAAAAGAATTTAGAACCATACACAAATCATCCATTCCAGATACATTTTTGATAGAATACCTTTAGTACTCAACGAAAGTTTCAATTCGTTCCAATAGTTTAAGCTAAGGTTGTCTTTTATATAAAGTCAAATTAGTTTTATCGGTATATTTAGTACATTAACAGAGAAAATTAAAACGTATTCTAAATTTTAATCACAGTACGGGTTCACCACCTTTCCTCAAAAGAGTTACTACCCACTTTTGTCATAACACACAAATGTCTTAAGCGAATGATAATTTATGTAAATATATGAAACGTGCGTTTAGTATTATAATAATTTGTGTGTTTTTTTTTTTAAATTACCTATTTATTATTGCTATACACTACAGCAATGTTGGAAATACTTTCATGACATCATTCTTATAGTTAATTTCAGGGTTGCGGTTTTTATGTTTTTATGTTCATACTGTCGTTATATATAGACCACCAAACCGACCACCTGACGGTGAAGAGTCACCGTGGCTCAAGGCCACCACAAGCAAGTCGCTGTCTGCTTTTGTAGTCCTAGATGATACATGGTTTACAGTAATTAAATTACAGTTCATACATTTTTTTATTTTTTTTTGCCTAGTTTTAAGGCAATGTTTTTAACTAGTCGACCAACTTAACGAAGTTTGAGCATATTTTGAGCAGCAGTTTAATTGCTGTGGCTTTTTTCAAAATTTCGTAGATTTCATGTGCTTAAAAAAAAATTATCTATAGCATTTTTATACGCGAGAAAAACTTTAAATATACGCGCCTACAATGAACGCTGTCTTTCGTACATGCATCACTTCCATTAACGAGGAAATGTGAATTGAATTTAAATCGAATCCTATCGTTCTAAACACAATAATTCTTTACCACGATCACTGTATTTTGTCAATTAAATTGTTACCACAGTGAATGAGTTCATTTAAAATGTCCACTGATCTCATCGACCACATATATAATAAAACTGAATTTTTTTATAAGAAAATAACATTCGCTCCGAAATGAAAACCACATTCATTTTAATTGCTGAGTTAAAAGAAAAGACATGACGCGATATTTCCATGTACTTATTCTCATAATTTGTAACGCTGTTTCATACCGACAAATATGTGATTCTTTATTTAAACAGCTTCGTTCTGAACTTGATCAAACCGTCATCATAATATTTGTTATTTTTAATATTTTATTCAATAATAACCGAACAATTATTTATAGCATTTGATTGTAACAGAAAATTCATTAACACTTTCTTGGTTTATTGAATACAACGGGATACAAAGCTATTTCTTTACTGGTCGTAAGTCTTGTTACTCTTTCAAAATTCTAATTTATCAGTTTCAATATAAAATCCTATTCAGTTATTTTATAAATGCGAACACGAGTTTCTTGTTTGTTTACATTTCACGTTTTAACCCTCATTCTCCTTCTCCTCGTGTCGTTTCCTCACTGCTGAGGATCATGACCATCATGTTTAGACAGTTTTTTTTATGTCTTTCCAACGCTTCCGATCATTGACCACATGAAGGATTTCGTGGAACGTCTTAACTAATCATCATGAAATTATGGATACACATAGCCAAGGAAACCAAAGAAGACATAGAAAGGTGTATTAGAATATTGATAACGAAAATTTAGTCGTGCAAGATCGCGCTTCGATTGGCTAACAGATGAAGAGATCTTGAAGAAACTAATCGTGTTATAAGCACAGAATAAAATCGTGGACAATGGAAAATTAAGACGAGGAAGGCCAATGATTTATGCTAAAGAGATGAGGATCTTCAAAAAAAAAAATCAATTTCTTATTGAAAATTAAATTTTGTGAATAAAAAATAATAACAACGCTTAATTATAACAGCACAGTAAAACGATTTTGTTGTTTAGTCTGATTATAATTATTTTTAAAATATTACCAACTAGTTTATTTATTTAAAAGTATCGCATCCAATTCAAATAGTTCCATAATTTGATCGATTAGAATAATTGAACTATTATTCTACGGAATCATTGTTTTAACAATAAAAATGTGTTTGTATTTGGCGGTCTGATCGCTTATAACGCTATTCATTCTTTACTTTCTAGTTCGTACGATGAATAATTATTGAAAAGTAAGAAAACCAAAGTTCAACGACCATCGTCGTATAATTATAGGGGAGCTCCATTTGTTAGGTTTCACTTAGCTGCCTAGAGAGACATCGGTAAAACTATTGTGAATAATGAACAAATATTACGCGAGAAAACAAAAACCTTTGTTTAAAGCCTGGTTTGCGACAATACGACAATATCCGGGTTGTCACGTTCGACCAGAAAACTACAAAGTACTACTTACTGCCTTTAGAAAGGGCGGGGTGCGTCCATGACATCCACAAAAAAAAAGTGTGTGCGTTCAAAGTACACATGTCAGAAGTGAAACTTTTTTGACGAACTAATTTATAAGTCTTGCTTATATTTATACAAATCTAAAACTTTAGATTTCCGAGACTTAGAGGAAGGGAAAAAGGAAGATATTTTCCCGCTAAAAGTCTGTCAAATGTCAATCTCAAACCTCAGTGTTGACAGTCACATTATGTTCAGATTTCTAAATTGTAAATGACTAATATTTTTCCAATTGAATTGACTAATTTAATTTTATGCTATTTGATTAATGTTCCAAATTCTTTTCATTTCATTTCCTATTAACATTTTTCACAAAAAAAATATAAAATATTAGGCTGTATGGTATGATACACTTGCCTTTCCAGTTGGAAAAATACAACAACTACTACTACTGACATTTGACAAGTACTTAATTTCAATAGTAGTTTGATGTCACTTCCGTTGCATACCTGCGTAACGTTCTGTAAAAATTTTACCCTCATGCGCCTAAAGAAGTTTCACTTCAAAAAATGTACAAAATCGATATAAAACAGATTCGATTGTCTCATCGAAACATTTCACAATAAACACGTGTTCAATTCGAAAAAAGTAATTAACACTCGTTAATGGTACAAGCGATAAGGACTAATAGGTTTATACTAGAAGCTAATTACTTTTAATTCTACGTACATTAAGTAAGGCCCGACATTCTGTGTGACTATGAATCATATTTGCGAAATCGGTGTATTTTTAGCAGCTAGTTTTAATCTCTGCAACGTTTTTATCTAGCCATGAATTTGGCTAATCAACCTACTGCTTCTTTTGAGCAGAAAAAAAATATGACATCTATTAATTTGGAATCCGTTCCAAGTACTTTAAATTAATTACTAAGACAACAGAGTTTACCTCTTGCAGTAAATATGATTTATTTGGACACAGCCCATCAACAAATAATATTTCTTTGAAAACAACTGTGATCAACCTGGTGCATCAGAACTTACAAGGTTTGATGGGTAAAGAACTTGAAATTGATTTGTTCCTAGATTATAATAAAGTCAATGTTCTATGTGTTACTGAACATTGGCTTAAAAAATATGAATTAAATTGTAATTTTAAAAATCACCAGGTTGTAAGTTCCTTCTGCAGAGAGAATGCTATACGAGGTGGCTCACTGATCATTGTTAATAAAGATTATAAATGTAAGGAACGTAGAGACATTGTGAGCCTCTCTGTGGAACGGATTATTGAAATGGCATGTGTAGAGCTTGAGCGATTCATTGTTGTAAGTGTGTACAGGCCCCCGAATTCGTTATATGATTTTTTTGAAAATATAATGGAACGTGTTTTATTAAAGCTTTCTGTTTCTAATAAACATGTTTTTATTTGTGGTGATTTTAATATAAATTTATTAGAAAATACAAATGCCACTATTAGACTCAGAACATTGTTAAAATCATATAACCTTAGCAATCTATTTTCAGAGCCCACAAGAATAACTAGCACATCGGCAACGTGTATAGATAATATTTTCACAAATGTAAAACCTTTACATAAATGCATTATTAATCATTTAAGTTCAGACCACAGTGGACAATTCTTATCTTTTAAAATTAAATCTGTTTCAGATGTTAATAGTACAAGAAAGCTACCGTTTGTTCCTATTAATATTAGACGTTTGGAGAAGCTTAGAGGTAAAGTTTTGGCAAAAATTCCGAATGTTTGTTATAGTGAAGATCCTAATGTTCATTACATGGATTTATTTAATGTTATTAATTCTGAATTTAGTGCCATCTTTACTTCTAAAACTCTGATCTTACATAATAAAAGATCATTCAATGAATGGGCGATTGTTGGAATTCACAAAAGTAGGCAGAGATTATATGATCTCTATCATGAAAAATCATATACATAATCATAATAAGTCATTTCATGAGTATGTCTCTAAATATTCCAAGCTGTTTAAAAAAGTCTGTACATTGGCCAAGTCATTGCACTTAGGCAATCTTATAAAAAATGCACCTGACAAAATTAAAATGACTTGGAATATCATTAATAGGGAGACTGGGAATGTCAGAAACAGCAATGCTGAATTAACTTTAAAAATCAATAATCGAATAATAACTTCTCATCAAGAAGTGGCCAGTGCCTTTGAGCACTACTTTGCTGATATCCCAGCTTCTACCACAAAATCTTTAATTTCATCTCCTACCGTCGCCGAATCATTACTGCAAAATCATGTTGATAAATGCAGTGTTAACTTTAAGTTCACAAATATTGATATAAAGGACATAATTGATAATTTCAAGCTCATTAATATTAAGAAAACTGGTGATTTATGGGGAATTTCAATTAATGCTATAAAATCCATTATTGATATAATTGCACCTTACCTTGCTACAATATTTAATGACTGTATTGATGGTGGTGTGTTTCCTGATCTAATGAAATATAGTAAAATAATACCGTTATTTAAATCTGGTAGTACTTTTGACCCCTCTAACTTTAGGCCCATTTCAGTACTACCAACATTGAGTAAAATTTTTGAAAAAATTATTCTGGAACAACTTTTGAACCACTTCAATTCCAATAACCTGCTTCATAACAAACAATATGGATTCACTAGAGGTCGTTCAACTATTGATGCAGGTGTAGATCTCATTAAATATATTTTTCAGGCTTGGGAAGAGTCGCATAATGCCCTTGGGGTTTTCTGCGACTTATCTAAAGCTTTTGATTGTGTTGAGCATAATACATTGTTGAGGAAATTACACCCTTATGGTATTAGGGGCGTTTCATTAGAACTTATTAAATCTTATTTATCCGGAAGAATCCAAAAGGTAGACGTTAAAGGAACGAGATCTTCCGGTGTCTTACTTAATATGGGTGTTCCTCAGGGTTCCATATTGGGTCCCTTCCTATTTCTTGTATATATCAATGATTTACCTAAGTTTATTGAAACCCGTCACGAGGTCGTATTATTCGCTGATGATACATCATTATTGTTTAAAATTAAACGACATTTGGAAGATTATGACGATGTGAATGATGCTATCTCGCGCGTGGTACATTGGTTTAGTGTTAATAATCTGTTATTAAATAACAAAAAAACAATATGTATAAAATTTACCACACCTAATGTTAGACAAGTTGACACTAATATTACTGTAAGTGGAGAGACACTGGAGCTTGTGGATTCGACAGTTTTTCTTGGTATAACAGTTGATTCTAAGCTGCAGTGGGGTCCTCACATATGCAAGTTAGCGAGTAGGCTTAGTTCTGCAGCGTTTGCGGTAAAAAAAATACGAATGTATATTAATGAAGATACGGCACGCTTGGTTTATTTTAGTTATTTTCATAGTGTTATGTCCTATGGCATTTTGCTATGGGGCAATGCTGCCGATGTCGAAACGATTTTCATCCTGCAGAAGAGGGCTATTCGTGCTATTTATAATATGCACCCGAGGGAATCCTTGAGGGACAAGTTTAAGGAAATCAAAATTCTAACTTTAGCGTCCCAATACATTTTTGAAAATTTATTGTACGTGCGTAAAAACATTGAAGAATTCCCCAGAGTCTGCGATTTGCACAATGTGAACACTAGGAACAAACATAGGCTTGCGTTGCCGGCGGCTCGAATTAAGAAAATAAGCAACTCTTTTAGGGGGCTGGGTGTACAGCTTTTCAACAAGATCCCACTAAACGTTCAACTACTACCTGTTCATAGATTTAAGAAAACTGTTAAGGAACGTTTGTGCAACAAGGCATATTATAAAGTTAAGGATTATTTACTAGATGGCACTACGTGGGAATGAGGCGCTCGCTCCTGGCCTTTTCATTTTTCATTATTATTATTATTTTTTTAGACTTGTTTTTTCTTTTATTGTGAATATTTCTATTTATTTAAAAAAAAGAAAATATTTGAGAAAAAACAAAAAGAAAAAAAAAGCCCGTTGAGTTTGTTTCGCCGGTTCTTCTCAGGACTGTGGCTTTTTTTGGAACCGGTGGTAGAGTTAACATTGTTATTTGTATTTTGACATTCAACAAGTGTGTCATACTGACATCTAAGTTGAAATAAATGATTTTGAATTTGAATTTGAATTTGAATTTTCGCTTTTTTATTTTATTACCTTACCCTTTGTACAAAACAACTTTATATGATTTTTAATTTGTCAGTATTAGAGATCCGTATTGATTTTAAACTAAAACCAAAACTGTATTACATTACATGCCGATACATTAATACAAAATTTTTATTAAAAAAAAAAGGAAACCGACCACATCAATAATTCAAGTAAACATCATTAAAGATAACTTTTAAAACTCCTTGTCAGAGAGACGAAATGAGACCACATGAAGAACATCAGCTTTCAAATAATAAAAATCGGTTCAATTAGAAAAAAGTTCTGAGATAGCACACAACAACAAATAAAACAAAAAACGATTAAAAAAATAAGACGCATTAAGCGTGAAAAGTAGTTGTAAAAGCAATTTGACTAAAATATACAAAATCAAAATACAATTCGACAATTGACTTCGAACCTTCAACAATAGATATATAAAACTACTAATAAATAAAACATGAAACTAAATAGAACGAGTACAATTAGATTACTTTTTCGAACGTAAATTCACGTGTCTTCGAATACCGTTTTCACGGTTACGTTCTTTACGAAGCACGTAAACGTGATAAATTATACCAATTAAGGATCTGGTATAATCTTGCATTGTAAAAACTGACGTGTTTCTTAGAAGAAAAAACTTATTAAATATCCGAACGCACATTTAGAATCGTAATATGATATTCTTTCTGCTATACTTTGCGTTTTAGATTCAAAAATAATTTATAGTTCTATTTCGTGCTTGCTTAAGTAACGGGCGCTAAAAGAAAGCATTCTTTTTTTAAATTTATTATTATTATTAATAGCCCGATAATCTTGGACTGCAAACATGTATGTTTGGACTGTATTTCTGTTAAATCGTATTTTTTTATTTTGTTTTGGTCGTTTCTGTAAATTATTTTAGCACGAAACCCGAGAATTTTTTGTATTTCTAATAAAAAATCAAAATTAAATAATCATCGCGCCGTACTTAAGATAAACCTAGACGTTACGTTACTTTGCGGGGCCCTTTTTTTTTTGTACAGGAGAAAATCGACGACGCGACGGGACAAGGTTGTTGCGGGGCCATTAAACGAACGACTCTAGTGAACACGAATTTGGACTCATCACAATTATCTCGGCGACTACTGTTCACAACTGATTGTTATGGATCGGCGAGCTCTCGGCCTACTTAGTATTTAAGGGGTTACCGGAGCGCACGGACATCGACAACGCAAATGCCGTCTTGTGACATGGGTTCTAAGTCTCAATTTTACAGTACAACGGCTGTCCCACCCTTCAAACCGAAAGGCACTACTGCTTCACGACAGAAATAGACAGGGTGGTGGAACCTTTTCGGGCCGGGGCCAAACCTCCTACGAGGTCTTATGTGGGACTTGACGGTCTGCAGATGTAGAGAGCAGACCGCGAGCCCAAAGATGTTTTAGGGTCCTACCCAGGGTGATGGTACCTAACCGTGTTGGCTCACAAGACGACCAGTGAAACTATTAGTATTATCTTCAGTGTCTTTTACCGAACGACTTTTATGAACTCGACAACGGCAGATGAGAACACGAATTTGTTGATTAGGTAACGTAATTATGCAAGACTAAAAAAATCAGCTGGCACATAAATTATAGTACTAATAAACGCGATGTCACTAAGCCCAGCTCACAGTGTTTTGTCTCTTACGTTCGTGTGCGAGCTTCGCACGAAATTGAATATAAATTATGTAACACACATTCATCAGTTGATTATTTTATTGAACACTTTTATGAACGTTGATTAATTAATTGAACCAAAGGACCGAACGGTCAGAGGTAATCGTATCCTCCTTCATTCATTCATATCGGTCAATGGAGATGTTGCTATGACCTAATTTAAATTCTTTGTGCGTTTAAGACCAGAGCGGTATAGTTAATTTGTAAACAGTAAAATTTTGGCAATTAAAACAATTTATATTTGCTAAAGTAATAAGGATTGTTTTATTATTAAGCGAGTTAGCTGATTTTGTGCAACTTTGGCACTTAACATTAACATTGTCAATACTTAACTGACGAGACTACGAACCGCGACCACTCGTGAACAAACTTTGGTTTGTCTTTATGCTTGTATCATCTCTCCTGATAACTCTACGGCAAGTTTGCGAATCAATAAGTATTGTCATTTTTATTATTTTAACATTAGATAGAAAATGTTTTATTTTGTACAATGACGTCAATGTTTAGAAGTGCCACATAAATTCTGTAGCAAAACTCGCGTTTCGGGAAAGAAATAAAAACTTCACTGAATCGATATCAAAAACTCGAAAATCTAATTTATCTAAACTCCGTTACAGTATTATAATTATTCAATACATGTTTTAGATACAATTGAATATGCAATTTCGAAAAGGGCACATGTCGCATATTTTGTCAAATACGTTTTTTCATATGCATGTAGATTTGAGGCTTACCAACACCCATTTTATAATAATTCCAGTAATTTTCAATTGCTAATTAACACTTAAGAGTGGAGAGTATTAAGCGGTAGGCAACGGCTTGGCTCTGCCCCTGGCATTGCTGAAGTCCATGGGCGACGGTAACCACTCACCATCAGGTGGGCCGTATGCTCGTCTGCCTACAAGGGCAATAAAAAAAAAATAAAAAAAAAATATATATATATCTCAAAAGTTAATATTTTAAAGTTTACACTGCTTTAGAAAATAATCAGTTTTTTTTCATTACCTGAACATTTTACATTTTCAGAGTTGTGCCCTTTTCGAAATTGCATATTCAATTACATTCCTTACAAAGTTCCTGATTATAATGACCACAGCCAATTTCCTAGTTGCGCACCATGAGCATTTAGGATTGCAGAGCACGGCCTTGTAAACTCCAGGGATGCCAACATTTAAATACGTTCACACGCGAGCTATCTACAGAAACTGACCCAATTTAAAATCTAAAAGTAGATCCACCCAGCATTTTCAGACACCTATTCATAATACAAAGTAACGTATTACACAATCCCAGAAATTAGTCACGTTTCGGCCACGATAAGTACAATGCTACAAGAGCATTAATTTTTTATTTCTCTTAATAACAAGGAATTCAGCTTTTAAATTCACAAGATATGTGATTTTTTTTTTGGTAAGGAAAATTCTGTTTGTTTGTACTAGTGAAGCCCGCACTCTGAGTTTTGCTATGTTATGTTTTTATTTATTTATTGCGTAGATAGGTGGACGAGCTCACAGCCCACTTAGTGTTAAGTGGTTACTGGAGCCCATAGACATTTACAACGCAAACGCGCCACCCACCTTGAGATAAAGTTCTAAGGTCTCAGTATATTTACAACGGCTGCCCCACCCTTCAAACCGAAACGCATAACTGCTTCACGGTAGAAATAGGCGGGGTGGTGGTACCTACCCGCGCGGACTCACACCTACCACCAGTGTAACATCGCAATGTGTTATACATGTATCTATATCTAAACATAGCTTTTAACTGAATAGGATTTACTATAAATTGATGTAATGGTAGCTTTGATTTGAAATGAGAAATTGAAATCATCAACTTTGAGAGGTCAACGACAAAGGGAAGTTAAATGTTAAATCTAGCGTATACTTTTGTAGTCAAGAAAACTTGTCATTTGCTTCAATCTGAACGCATTTATGTCCCTGCATTTGCTTAGCTAGGATAATGGAGTTTATTCTGGTTATGTCTAATCTAGCAGAACCGCTATCAAGTTAAATATTTAGAAGTACCACCGGACACATGAATGTCGATTATTACATTCTAGAAGCTTTTTTTATTTTTTTTTATTGCTTAGATGGGTGGACGAGCTCACAGCCCACCTGGTGTTAAGTGGTTACTGGAGCCCATAGACATTTACAATGTAAATGCGCCACCCACCTTGAGATACAAGTTCTAAGGTCTCAAGTATAGTTACAACGGCTGCCCCACCCTTCAAACCGAAACGCATTACTGCTTCACGGCAGAAATAGGCCGGGCGGTGGTACCTACCCGTGCGGACTCACAAGAGGTCCTACCACCAGTGATTACACAAATTATAATTTTGCGGGTTTGACTTTTATTACACGATGTTATTCCTTCACCGTGGAAGTCAATCGTGAACATTTGTTAAGTACGTATTTCATTAGAAAAATTGGTACCCGCCTGCGGGATTCGAACACCGGTGCATCGCAACAACGAATGCACCGGACGTTGTATCCTTTAGGCCACGACGACTTACTGAAATGTATTTTTTAAAGGTAATTACATATAATACTTTTACTTTTGATGAACCGTTACAACATCAGTATTACCGAATCTTTTGTGTCGTCAAAATTTACGTAATTTTATGATGTGTGATCGATTGTGAAGAATTCGTCTATATATAAATATATATTAGGTCGTAATCACGTGATCATCAGAGATCGTGCAATAAAAATGAAACCCGCAAAATTATAATTTGCGTAATTACTGGTGGTAGGACCTCTTGTGAGTCCGCACGGGTAGGTACCACCGCCCCACCTATTTCTGCCGTCAAGCAGTAATGCGTTTCGGTTTGAAGGGTGGGGCAGCCGTTGTGACTATACTGAGACCTTAGAACTATATCTCAAGGTGTGTGGCGCATTTACGTTGTAGATGTCTATGGACTCCAGTAACCACTTAACACCAGGTGGGCTGTGAACTCGTCCACACATCTGTAGTATTGACCATTCACGATTTATTATAACACATATCTTAGTTTCTTTTGTGTATCGATAAGGGAGCACAGAAACCGACTATAATAACATGCTACTAATTAATTAATTTAATAAATGCAGCGCATTCGGCGCAACAAGAATCCGCCGCTTGGTGTCCCAGGTTTACACACACACATAGCATAATTTCGCGCCATTCTTTTAACTTTTTTTTTATGACCTGGTGACAGAGACCTTTAGGTCATATCTTATTTGGAAAATGTTCATTACTTTGGGATTCTTTTAATTCTGGCGCATCGGCCACAGACCACTTCCAGATCACAGATTATACTTCTGTCAGCCTCGTTCAAATTAGCAGTGCCCTCACTCGAACGCATTGACGTTTAGCGACTCAGCATTGAAACAAATCTCAATCTCTCTCTTAAGGTTTGGATAACATATTCACGATTATTATGTCGTTCCACAATATAGTTAGTATTACGCAGATATTTATAACTCTGAACGTTACTGTCCATTAAAAAAATTAATAAGAAAAGAATAGAATATAATGATGTCAAAAACCGAGATTGTTGATCTTTGTAAATGCTAAAGGAATAGAGCGATTTAGCTGAATTTTTTTTTTTTTTATATATAATTTAATTTTATATATATTTTTATATATAAATTAATTTATTGTGATATAATTTTTTTTTGAAAGATTAACTTAACCTACAATCACTATTTAATTCTAGCTCAGGAAAAACCGCCGCGAATACCTAGTGATGTTTGAGATGTTTTTTAAATGTTATTTTTTTAAGAGATTTTATGACCTGGTATCTAAGACCTTTAAGTCATGTCTTATTTTAATTTATATTCTTATTTTTATGAAAAATGATAATATGGAGTGAAATGAAATGAAGATGATTAATTTGAGACATTAATCAACTGGGACGAAATTAAATGAAATGATGATATGGGATGAAATACAATCTTAGTACAACCGTGGTCATTTACTAAGATTTTTTCAGTGGACTTTTTGGAGGATCCCGAGAAGTTGCGTCCAGTGGCTTTGTTTCATTTTCCCACATTTGTGCACTTTCACAGATACTAAACAGTTAATAAACCACCATTATTACACATTTAAACCTGAAGAAACACTAAATAGACAAAATAAAACAAATCACACAACTTCACTCCTCGCGTTCCCGCCAAAAAGTCTTTTAAATGTTAACTCTACCCGATTCACGCTACCCTCATAATTTGAAATGAATAAACTTGCAGTCGCAGAATTGTCATTCATACTCGTATATATATTTTTACGAAGAAACTTTTGTTTAAGATTTTTTAAGCCGTGAACTCAGCTTATCGACTTTCTTGGAAAACTTCGACTGGCAAAAATTTTACTTGTAATATTTTACGAAAAAAGACTTCGTTAACAATACACTTTCAATTACATAATTCCTAGAGTTTTTCAATTAAATTATTTAACTTGTTTTTTCCTACCTATTCGCTGCTAGCCTCACGGGATATTCCAACTACGCCAGGACGGAAATTATTTAACGTACACTATTATTTAACGGGTTTTTAGCACGATTTTCCGATTTCATGAGTTCTCGAAATTTCGGTGCCCTTTTTTTTCTTTCTTGCTTAGATGTGTGGACGATCTCACAGCCCACCTGGTGTTAAGTGGTTACTGGAGCCGATAGACATCTACAACGTAAATGCGCCACCCACCTTGAGATATAAGTTCTAAGGTCTCAAGTACAGTTACAACGGCTGCCCCACCCTTCAAACCGAAACGCATTACTGCTTCACGGCAGAAATAGGCGGAATTGCTGTTGCAAGCGCCATGAAACTGGGAGGGCGGGTGTACTGAAAACTGCGGGTAGGATGTTCGGAGCAGACAAATCTGTCTACCTTCTTTTTAGTTCTTTTTTGGTGTTACCACTGGAGTTTGCTACCTTACCCCGACAGTATACACTCGCCGAAGTTTTATAGTTGGCAATCTCTATTGCTTTTTCAACCAGTCTGAACACCGTGGGAAGAACCCATTAAAAAATAGTGTCTGTAATGTAAATAGCCACGAACAATTCGTAAAAATATTAATCACGTGCCATAATGACAAAAAGTATGTTTGGACGAAACATTACTTTCTCTGAGCTGTTACTATTTCTTCATTAAAAAAACGGACATAAATATTATAATTGTTAACGTAAATTTTCAAGGTCGAATCAAAACGTTTGCCAACCTCAAATACAAAATTTCACGCTGTGCTAAGCACAACACGTCAATAGCAGAACGAAATTTTTTTTCAAACACATTTAAATTTTCAGGCGTGACAAGACACGAAAGAACGCTATTACAATGTGCACCCAATGGAACGTAATTTAGCAAAACGTTATAATGTTATCTTCATATCATTATGACTCGTTTCAACAGAAAAACGATAGGCGGTATCGTCGAGCGACATTCTAAATCGTACTAAGAATTTATCGCCCGATTTTTCACTGGAACGACAATCACGTTAGGCCAATTAACGCCGAAACTAGAAATTTTATCGTTTTAAGATTTAACACGTGGGTTATAACTATGAAACAGACTTTCTATCGCCTAGAAAACGTTCTTTGGAAATTCACTTAGAACGTTTAGTGAAAATTTATGTAGACGATGCATCTTAATGATACTCCAGTCACCGTCCTCGTCGAACTCTTCGATTATGACGAAGGGGTCTAAGAGCGAACTATCCCACAGACACAGCTCGTTGAGTTTCTCGCCGGATCTTCTCAGTGGGTCGCGCTTTCGATTGAATAGTCGATACTGCTCTTGCTAGGGCTAGTATTAGCAGAAGTCGTCGTGGCCTAAAGGATAAGACGTCCGGTGCATTCGTATCTAGCGATGCACCGGTGTTCGAATCTCGCAGGCGGGTACCAATTTTTCTAATGAAATACGTACTTAACGATTGTTCATGATTGACTTCCGCGGTGAAGGAATAACATCGTGTAATAAAAATCAAACCCGCGAAATTATAATTTGCGTAATTACTGGTGGTAGGACCTCTTGTGAGTCCGCACGGGTAGGTACCACCACCCCGCTTATTTCTGCCGTGAAGCAGTAATGCGTTTCGGTTTGAAGGGTGGGGTAGCCGTTGTAACTATACTGAGACCTTAGAACATATCTCGAGGTGTGTGGCGCATTTACGTTGTAGATGTCTGTGGGTTCCAGTAACCACTTAACACCAGGTGGGCTGTGAGCTCGTCCACATATCTAGGCAATAAAAAATAAAAAATAAAAATAGTATTAGCAAAGTCTCTCAGGTTGAGCCCGTGACCTCACCTACTTGTCAGAGCGTAGCTGAAATAGACCCCACGCTACCAGCGAATAGTTAAAAAAAATTACACAATTTTATCAATTGTATATTTAAACGCCGCTGTCCACAACTTTAATACTTATATCTACTTCTAGAGGTTTCTGTGTCCAGCCAGATAATTTTAACAGGATTTGAGTAAAAATATACCACTCTGTGGAGACTTTTACTAAACTATTATTATTTGTACTACATTATTGAATGGTTAAGACAAATATTCGATATTAACCGAATTATTTTTCGAGATTTACGTCTTGTATTCCATGAGAACCACGGCTACATTCCCAAAGAAGTAATGAAATAGTGCGGCATAAAAAAAATCCTAGTCTTTAGGCTGATGCAATATGCTAGGAACTGTACCTAGTCGTAGTACAACGGTCGGATTACGGTAACTATTTAGAAACATGCGTGTGTACGTACGGTCCGCCGGTGATTTATAAGGATGTTGTAACATTGTTAAGCAACTGTTGACATTGTCGCTTTATAAACTGGCGTCTTGTTGACTTTTTTTCACTTTCGTTTAAATTTTACTTGCAACCGATGTTTTGACGATTTTTCCAGAGAGAAATCGAATAAAAAAAATATTCATAAATTTCTTGAATAATTTTGGCCCTAAGAATATCGATCATTGTTCTCGTCACGAAGATCTTTTTTTTATTGCCTATGTAGGTTGTAGACGAGCATACGGACCACCTGATGGTGAGTGGATACGGTCGCTAATGGACGTCAGCAATGCCAGGGGCTGAGCCAAGCTGCTGCCTACCGTTAAGAACTCTCCACAAGCCTCGTTTGAAGAAGGGCATGTTCTAGCGATCCGAAAACACCGTGGAGGAAAGCTCATTCCAAACTATTTCAAAGCTCTGGAAACGCACTGAGGATCAACGCAGTGGCTCCAGGTAGTATGGATGAACTTTACTCCCGTGGCGGGCGGTAAAAAGGAGATGATGGTATCATCTCAAACAACTGAGAGCACTCCCCATGGAACATACGGTACAAAATACAGAAAGAACCGAAGCTCTTTGTCCCGAAGTCTTTGACAAAAAACTGTTTTTTTTTTAAGTTTAAACAATGTATCTCTTTCTTGGAACTTAAATGTGAACTGACAAATTAACAAAGTCACATTATTTTTCTTGAATAACAACTGCTGCTGACAGAGTTGTTTATTGCAATGACTTACGAAGCAAAGGACATAGGTACGAGAACTGTTCAAAATGATATGATACAAATTAAGTAGTTCTGTATCGCCTAATAAAAACTACATATTATGTTCTAATAGGATATGTAATTTTAAATTGTTATGAAAACTCAACTAGAATATATAGATCGCGTCTCGAGTAAAAAAAATATATATCGATCGTTTATTACTTAATGGTTACGCTAAAACGTAAATGTATTTTTTTTATAAACTTTAACATGCGAATTACTCACTGTTTTTCAATAGCCAGCTGTACAAAGAGTCTTTTAAAAAGGAAAACGGACCAAGGAGTTTATCGTCTGTCTGTCGTCGCGTTCCTACGAAGCCTATCACAATCGCATTCTTTCAAGTACTCCAAATACAACTGGAGGCTGGAGACGAAATCGAACCGCGTATGGGACGTAGCGTTTCAAAACCGCATACAATAATTTTATTATACACCTAATATTTTAGGCAGGATCATATATTTCTTAATTTTAAGAATGGTGTAGGTTGAAAAGTCAGTGACCTATTTCTATGTAAATAGTACCTTATAAAACAGTGTTAGCGAATTCTCCCCGATTGAGCCCGTTTGGAATAACCCCGACGGCTACCAAGGATTAGGTAGCTAAAAAAACATTTGGTAATTCTTTTTACAAATATGAGATATATCGTCGTCTTTAATGCAAGTATTGTGACTCCATTACGATTCATATTTTATTCACTTACTTTATTGTAAAAACATATTATGTTTCTGATAATTTTTTTGTTTAAATTAATATAAATTTTCACAAGGACCAGCAGTAGCAGTGTTTTAATTTAACTTTCAGAAATTTCCTATTGGATCCGTTATAGGTCAAATGAATGTGGTATTATTGACTTCTTAGATGACGAACCGTATTGATTACGAATCCCACCTTTAAGCTTCTTTTAGTTACGTGAAGTCGCAAAAAACAACAACAATGGAATTAAAAGTAATACTACGCTCTCATGATGAATTTATTACTCATCATTCCTCCTTTTATCGTAACGTCCTTGTTCATTCAATTTTACTATTTCCAAGTCATACGGGAGCACTTAACTTACGAACAACGTGTGATTCAAGTTTCACTCATATAAAAAATTGTTATTTGATATAGAAGCTTCAATCATAAGGATAACCATTACGAAGGAAGGAAAATCTTGGAAAACTTAATACTTTATACTAATTAAATTAGAATATTAATTTAAGTAAAGATTTCAATAGACTTTTGCACAATTTTAACTTATCTTAGATTCTACGGGGCCAACTTACTCTAATAATAATAATAAGGACTAAATTTGCACAAAATGCATAAAGGTTACGCGAATATCACAAAAAATTAGATGGTAATTTAAAGGAACACGTTGTATGAAATTCAAATAAATCAAGTTTTTTTTTATTGCATTTGTAGGCAGACGAGCATACGGCCCACCTGATGGTGAGTGGTTACCGTCGCCCACGGACTTCAGCAATGCCAAGTCACTGCCTACCCGATATGCAGAATACGACGCTTAAATTTAATAAATATTTTATAATAAACCCAAAATATGTTATTTAATAATTACAATACAAAACGTTAAAACATCCTTTGTTTAACAGCAGATTCCGGTAATGCGATCATGCGTTCCCAACCTATTGAATTTCCACGAGAAACTGCCCCCAAACGAATTCTAAACAAATGACCATAGATAATATGGACGTAGTTAAATTACGCTTATGCTCAGTCGAATGTTTGATCTAACAAAAACTAACAACAAGATAAGTCAAGTGCTAACAATGTATCAGTGTGAGAAATCACCAAAAAAAACAAAACTACAATATAGTTACACGATAAAAAAAAAATCTGGCTGGGCATCTCACGGCTCATCTGGTTTGTAGAGATTATCAGAGTCCGTAGATAAGACCTCACTTTTTAACACGCTTTTATTAGCTTGGTATACGTAACGGAATCTTTGAACGTGATTTTCATTCCCTTCAAAAGTTCGGATTGATTTTAAACTTGGTGTACTTATCAAGGACCGTTGATAATACAACTCTACAAAATAAAATTTAGTTCTTTGTCTTAACGTTTATACTAGGTTTTTCCGGTTAATTATTCACAAAAACGAAAATAAAATATCTTTTTTGGTATAAAGTTTGCTTTTGTGATAGATATAGTAATAATACTCATTTTTAATTTTTTTTATAAATTTTAATTAATTTTAATACTTTCAAAAAAAACCGCGCTATGAGAGTGTGGTGTTTACGTTTACACAGTGCCACTAGATGGCATTCGAGTCATAAGTCTTACTGGTGGTAGGACCTCTTGTGAGTCCGCACGGGTAGGTACCACCGCCCCTCCTGTTTCTGCCGTGAAGCAGTAATGCGTTTCCGTTTGAAGGGTGGGGCAGCCGTTGTAACTATACTGAGACCTTAGAACTTTTATCTCAAGGTGTGTGGCGCATTTACGTTGTAGATGTCTATGGGCTCCAGTAACCACTTAACACCAACCAGGTGGGCTGTGAGCTCGTCCACACATCTAAGCAATAAAAAAAAAACAACGATCAGGTGTTTTAAAATGTCACGAAAGTGTAAATACGATGCTGATGCATTTTGTTTCATGTGTGGTCGATTTATTAAAGTTCAAAAGCAAACTGTTTCATGCCATGTATTTTTTTCCGTCTAATTACGATCTAAAATATCGAAATTTTCTGCTTTGCAATCAAAGTCAAATTTGGTGTTGACCCGTGTAATACATTAATTTAAAATTGAACGACATCCTGATCAGGATCTTCAGGATTAACGCTGAAAACACGGTAGTGTCTTGTGCCACGTACTAAGGCTTTTATGCACCTGATGGCCAAAATGACAGCCATTTCTTCTTACTATGAAATTATCATCGATAAAAAGAAAAAGAGCAAAAATAATAGATTTTTTTTTTAAAACTTGAAACTATTATTTAATGTCTAAGTAACAAGTAGAAAATCATTTTCTACGACTTAAAAAAAAAATGATTAAAAAAAACATTTCAAAGTCAAAAAAAAAGCGTTGTGCAGCGCTTTAGCTGACTGTGACCATTTCATAGATGGAGCAATGATTTATTTTAACCAAAGACCATTTCATCGAGCAACGTTGACAATTATCAAACAAAATTATATTCGTAATTACATCAGCTAGAATAGGAGTTTTACTTATCCAAGCGCAACGAACGCCACAAATTCTTTCCACTTACATTCGTTACGGTAAACTAATAAAATATGTAAAACCACCATGACATATGTATGCATTACAAACTATCGTAAAATTTTATTTACATCTATATTTAACACTTTATATTTATATATCTGAAGTCGTCGTGGCCTAATGGATAAGACGTCCGGTGTTGAGCGATGCACCGATGTTCGAATCCCAGGCCGGTACCAATTTTTCTAATGAATCGACAATCACTCGACAAATGTTCACGATTGACTTCCACGGTGAAGGAATAGCATCGTGTAATAAAAATGAAACCCGCAAAATTATAATTTGCGTAATTACTGGTGGTAGGACCTCTTGTGAGTCCGCGCGGGTAGGTACCACCACCCTGCCTATTTCTGGCGTGAAGCAGTAATGCGTTACGGTTTGAAGGGTGGAGCAGCCGTTGTAACTATACTGAGATCTTAGAACTTATATCTCAAGGTGGATGGCGCATTTACGTAGTAGATATATATGGGCTCAAGTAACCACTTAACACCAGGTGAGTTGTGAGCTCGTCCATTCATCTAAGCAATAAAAAAAATAAAAATAAAAAATATTAAATAATTAGTACATATTTCATATGTTGTAATCATATACATATAACTAACTATATTCTTGTTTTTTTTATTAACCAATTTTATTTTAACCATCTACTGTTTATATTAACGTAAATAATAAAACTGTTTGTATACACAATAGTAGTTTCGGAGTTACAAAAAAAACACAATTCAGACTATTTACATCAGCTTTAATAACGACCGGAGTTCGAATATTTTTAAATGAAATAACTGGCTCCATTTATTTGCTATTTGTTAAGAGCAGTTTGCAGAAGAACAAACAATGATTAGAAACGATCGTTAAGCTGACTAGAATGATAAATATTTTTGTACATTTTAAACGGTCATATTTCGGTTATGCAGAAATGAGCAGGTATTTAATTTATATGGCGCGACAGTTTTTCGTATTTAATTAACTCTGCACGTAATTTTAATTCCCATTTCAAAATACTTTCGTACATCAAGTTACCTTAAAAAAATACTGGATGAACCTGCAATTTTATGATCTTGTTCTTATTAGTTAAAAAATTTTAATGGTCAAAAAATTTCATAAGATTGTTGAAAAGAGTTTTTCTTTTGTTTGATTTTCTAAGAATTTCGTTTACTGTTTAAATATGTCCAACGATTCAAATGCAAATCACACGGTGTTCAGCCTCTTAAAAGCCAAGGTTTGAACAGAGATATGTAACAACATATATGGATATTAAAGATAAGATGATAGCAATCTTTGTTTGGTTCCATATTTTGATAATAAACTACTTGTACTATAATTTGAATTTATTTCTTTTTTTTTATAATACTCACGTGAAAGTTATGCTTTTATCATTAAATAAACTGAAATAAATATAAAAACTACGAAAATCTATTGATTTTAATATTGATCTAAATGGCATGATGGTGAACGTAAAAATACACTTACAATTATTAAAAAATAAAAACGTACCGCTCGTTCACAAAACACAAATACACTATTTAATTAAAGATATAATTTATTACTATAAAAATTTGATATGCAATACGAATAAGTTAAAATTTTTAACTGCGGCACGTGCGACCGCTGCTATGGCTAGTCGCGGAATGATAACACGCATGGACCGCGGCTGTGTCGGGAACGCGTTATGTCAAAATCGAGAATGTCATGTTATTCTTCCAACAGCCATAACTACGCCGGCCGGCGACCACGGTACCAAACGATCAATGAGAATGATTCTGCTGTGTCATCATCATTCACCACAGCATTATTCCTGGATGATGTCACGCAGATAACGAAGCCATTCCTGACCTACTTGAATGCTCTCTATAATTTTCCCGTCTCGTATGTGGGTATTTTTGTTGGCGACAATAGTGATTTGTTTACAGGTAAATGTTATTTTTCTCGAAACGATCTTAGTTTAATCATAGGGCAGGTTTTCCTACCAAGTATTTTCCTAGCTTATTCTAAGTTGTAGGTAACCTTGACTTAAAATATTTTGACAATAATCTACTTCTAAAACTATTGTATTCTATATAATCGATCTCTTTAAGATTTACTTAAGCAGTTTTTAAATCTGCTTCTATAGTTTTATCTCAGTTTTTTTATAGTTATTATATTATTTCTAAAGTTTCGATTACTTCAGTTTTCGTGGTCACGGACAACGGTCGAAAGAATAGTGCTTAGCTTACCATTAAACTAGCTAGGGTTTTTTTTTTAAAGATTCTTTTTCAAAATTACCGAATAAGCTGATAATGACAGTAAACTGTTTACTTCCTAAAAAGACAAGTTTAAGAGCGAATTATATCATAATATAACTCTAGTCCATAGTGGATTATTTTGCACGTGTGGTGCCTCATGTTTAAGTCTTGTGAGAACGGAAAGAAATACTCTAATAATAATAATAATTTAGTTAAAAATTTATGTAGTAATGCGATACGTTTTAAATTTATTAAATCTAGTATTCAAAAGAAAAATAATTGATTAGCGCCCGTAATATTTTGAAGCGATGATAATGCATTTATCCAAACATTTTTCAAAAACTTGTGCAACGTTCATCAATGACGCATTTTTTATGTTTCAAATCACGTTTTATTGGGTAATGTAGAACTTAAAAAAAAAACATTGTCCACACGTGGACGAAAGTATGCTAATTAAATATTTCATTGATAAGCGCGAGACATTTTTTTTATTGTTTAGATGGGTGGACGAGCTCAAGACCCACCTGGGTTTAGTGGTTACTGAAGCCCATAGACATCTACAACGTAAATGCGCGACCTAACTCGAGATATAAGTTCTAAGGTCTCAAGTATAGTTACAACGGCTGCCCGACCCTTCAAACCGAAACGCATTACTGCTTCACGGCTGAAATAGGCAGGGTGGTGGTACCTACCTGTGCGGACTCACAAGAGGTTCTACCACTAGTAAGTAGTACCTACCACCAGTACATGCTTGTTGGACTGTTAAAAGTGAGGCCTTACTATTCATGTCTCAAGGTGGGTGGCGGCATTTAAGTTGTAGGTGTCTGGGGGCTCCGGTAACCACTTAACACCAGGTGGGCTGTGAGCTCGTCCACCCATCTAAGCAATAAAAAATATTGGATCGGCGAGTTCACGAGTCACCTGGGGTGAGTGGTGCTTGACAAGAGTCACCTTCAAACATGAGTTTTAAATCTCGATTTTCAGAGTAGAACGGCTGCCCTGCCCTTAGGAAGGTGACATCCGTATAGACTGACAGGTGTTTTTGCGAATTCCCAAATCAACCATCCAAGCGCTTGGTTACGTGCGTGATATACAAGATGATACTTTATTAACAGTTGGCCAAGGACAACAACTCATTTACTATTGTAATGAGCAGATTGGAGCGTGCCAAAGTGAACGAACGTTTCGCCTTGAAGACACTTTAATTAGACATTTTGTACTGTTGCACAATACTAATTAACATGATATTAAAATATAATTGCAAATGTTTTCTGTCAGCTTTTAATGTTTCTATTAAAGTTTCAAAGTTATTAGCGGGTATACTAGTAGACATCAAAATCTAAACAGCACAATTATAACTTGAAGCATTAGGTTTAAATCCCAATCGCAATAAGAATAATGTTTATCCTACCCTCCAAACCTGAGAGAGGCAGGACGGTCGTATCCAAAGCCACGCTAGTATTTTTTTAAGAAAACTTAAAAACATTGTGAATTAATTTTTATTACACTTTACTGTACCTTCATCTTGATCAACAATTATTAAATTTAGTGTACCACGGGATTCTTCATTCGATACTTACAACCAAAGCCATTAGATCAACCATCATATTTATAAAGTTTACTAAAGACAACTCATACGAGATGTCGGTAAGAATAGAATAAATGAGGTTTAGTTAGTAGTTACCTAAAACGGCATTTCAGTTCTTTGTTAACGAGTGTATAGCTCCGGTTGAACAATGAAACACATTTTGTTTCTTGGACTATTCGCTGATAGCCTAAAGGGCTATTTAGCTTCGCCCAGATGGATAGGTGAGTTCACGGGCTCAGCCTGAGCGAATTTGCTAACACTAGCCCTAACAAGAGCTGCGGTTCGCTGAATCTACCATCAGATCGGAATCGCGACCCAGTGAGAAGATCCGACGAGAAACTCAGTGGGCTGTGTATATGGGTTAAGAAATACACAGGCTTGCCTCAATGAACGTTGTGCATTGCAAATCAATTCTATTCGAAAAATGACAATGTAAGAATAAGAATATGAAAATTTATAGCATTTTCTTGCTCAGTTTCGCGAGTCGTAGACATAACTAAACTACGTTTTAATTTCGCGTTTTATTGGTCCTTTTATTATTTCCGATGTTCCCAATCAAACCGGTTAAAACATTAAAGTACTTTTAATTAAGGTTTTTTTTGCAACAACCTTACGTTTTAAATACAATTTCTCAAGTCTCTGCAATAAGCACATCTTGTATCGCTGAGAACCTACATACGATTGTCTAATATAGTATGTACATTAGTATAGTACATATAGTATGTACATTCACTGGTGGCAGGACCTCTTGTGAGTCCACACGGGTAGCTACCAACACCCTGCCTATTTCTACCGTGAAGCAGTAATGCGTTTCGTTTTGAAGGGTGCGGTAGCCGTTGTAACTATACTGTGACCTTAGAACTTACATCTCAATGTGGGTGGGGTATTTACGTTGTAGATGTCTATGGGCTCCAGTAACCACTAAACACCAGGTGGGCTGTGAGCTCGTCCGTCCACCCATCTAAGCAACAAAAAAAAACATAGGTGCACACGATTTGTGACTAGAGCTATAAGCTAGAAACAAATACACTACTACAAATATAACTAGTTCGTAAACTTGTAATGAGGGTTATTGGTTGAAACGTGGTTTTAATATGCATCAAACAGCCCGTTTCACTCGGCAAACACGCATTACATCATTACATGTTTTTATATCTGTTTATTAAACTCGAAGAGAAAGTGCCAGTTTTTCTTGAGCTTGCATGGAATGACCACCGTATGTAGGTCCGCACGAATATGTGTTGATCCTGCTAATTTTTGGCAGAAAAATACCGGTGAATCGCCCGATGGCAATCGATCGATAGGAGTTTGGACTTTGAGGTCAAAGTCTAATTGAATATGCAATTTCGAAAAGGGCACATGTCGCATATTTTGTCAAATACGTTTTTTCATATACATGTAGTTTTGAGGCTTACTTACATCCATTTTATAATAAATCCAGTAATTTCAATTGCTAATTAACACTAAAATATATCTCAAAAATTAATATTTTAAATTTTACACTGCTTTAGAAAAAAATCAGTTTTTTTCATTTCCTGAACATTTTACATTTTCAGAGATGTGCCCTTTTCTGCAGCTTCTGGACAGCCGTTGTAGTGTAAAACTGATACTTAAAATTCATGCCTCAAGGTGGGTGGCTGTGTGGTTGGGCGACATTTGCGTTGTTTAATGTCTATATTTCCAGCTATTACGCAAATTTACCAATTTCACGGTTTTGATTTTAATTAGGTATACGATGTTATTCCTTCATCGTTGACTTCGACCGTGAACACGTGTTAAGCATGAATTTTCTTAACCAAATTGGATTTGAACTTAGTTGCATCGCCCGATACGGGTACATCGGATGCCTTACAACTATACACTATAACCATACTGTCATAAACTTATGTTCGGAACCTAGCAAATTTTCGTCTTTAACACGGGTTTATGAAGGACTTCCTTTTGAAGGAACTTTTAGGAATAAAATCGTGTAATCATTACATAGTATAAAACAAGTCGCTTTCTCTGTCCCTGTTTCTGTCTGTCCCTATGTATGATTAAATCTTTAAAACTACGCAACGGATTTTGATGCGGTTTTTTTAATAGATAGAGTGATTGAAGAGGAAGGTTTATATGTATAATAACATCCATTAAATAGTGGAGAAATGAATAATAAATTACAGTTTCCGAAGCGAACCGAGGGCGGGTCGCTAGTAACGAATAAATAATCCAACGGCAAAAAAACTGCAACCTTCAGTATTACACTGGGGTAATTCTTGTTGTTTGCCTGGCGGGATTGAACTGATTGTCCTAAATAAGGTCGTCCTGAAGACTGATTATTATTTTTATTTTTTCTAGAATAGCAGACGAGTCATCATAGTCCATTTTGTGTTGGGCGGTTATCTGACCCTTATCGGAAATTAGAAAAATAATAAGTATTACTCGTACATTATATCACTTAACCGAGCGTGAAAAAACTCAATCCATCACAATCACAAAAAATCTCACATGCACCATTCACGGTATAATTAATTAAATCTATTGTCAGCGTCAACGATTGTCATGGTAATTATAATAATTCGTATTATAAATACACAAAAGCATCCATGTGATGTGTTTCTACGAACAATCATAATTGCATACGTATTTTTTTTTCGATTAGATAACTGTTTAAGCTGATATAATTCCCAGTGAAGGGCGGGAGTCCGGCGATTTCCTCCAGACCAAAAAAAAGCTGATATAATTAATACTCTACATTAATGCAGGTACATTGTATGCTATTCGACAAAAGTAATTGCAATTGTTTGAAAGGAGGTTTATTTCAGGAATTGAAATGTTTTTTTTTTTCACGTTCATAAAATTAAAAAATTGGAATGAACCACGATCTAATTTCCACCACTATACGAGCACTAGTAATGCAGTAGCTGCACTAAATTTATACAATGTACAACAAACAGTAAGATACGATACTTAGTAGGATTAGTGCATTTTGGGACAGTGCTAATCTTACAGTGACTGAATCAATTTGGTTTGCATATGACTTGCAGTTACGTAGGTATTTGCATAGCTTTAGGGCTTTATTAAGAAAAGTGGTGTGGTACGTTGGAAAAAGATAAAGAGAATGTATAGTAAGTTAAGTTACGTCTAAAAGAGTATTTTTGCTACTTATATATTCCATAATATCCTATGGTGATTTATTCGTTATAAACCATAGCGTACTTAGCGTATGGGAGATCGGTTAGCAATTTTCCTATTATTTAAAACTTGCTCTGTGAGAACTCATGAATACACTTTATATAACTTATTTACCTTGACACACTTACGCTTATTGATGATCTATTGGTCGTTAGGGTTCTCGATCCGAATCATTTTTGCCAATCATTTACCTACCAGCCAACCCATAAGAAAATCCTACTCTGGGGTTGTTTACTACACACGTATTCGACTTTCAGTAAAACTTAAACTAGATGAATATGGCAACATTATTCACTAAGGGAAATGCATGGTATTGAACCACGAATGTGTTCAAATTTATCTTCGAATCTTTAAAAAAGAGGGATACAAAGATCATATTTATTATCTAGAACGCTTCTCTTATCGCATTTCAAGGATGATTGTGTTAATTACACTCGCCACTTAGAACGTTGCCCTCTAAATGTCATGAACATTTTGATTAAAGCAGTTTTATCGATGCTAAACTAGGAAAACTATTCGCAGTAACAAGTAGGAACACGCAAGTCATCATGGAAATGTAAGGTTTTTTAGTATAAGATATTAATTAAAAAGTATAAGACTTTATAAGTTTTTTTTTTAAATATAAGATAACTAGAAATAAATATAAAAGAGATAATTAGAAATTACTTTAGTCCGTCCTCTTCACTTAAATGACACATTTAAATGGGCTTAAATTTAAAAAATATCATTCGAAAATAAAATTATTTATGTTTACATTGAATTTTTTATCAAATATTAATAGTCAAAACATAAGATTTCAAACTACTAATAGGTATTCAATTCATAATTTCAGTTTTAAGGAATGCGAATAAATATGTGTGTAGGCAGCGGCTTGGCTCTGCCCCTGGCATTGCTGAAGTCCATGGGCGACGGTAACCACTCACCATCAGGTGGGCCGTATGCTCGTCTGACTACATGGGCAATAAAATAAAAGAAAATTAATGTATTTGGTAGTAAATGTAGTAATGTGTAAATAATGTAAAATTTTCTTGTAATGTTATATTTTTATTTTTCTAGTAGCAAACAGTGAACCGCTTGTTTTTACCAATTCATGCAGTCGGTACCTGCAATTGTGTTAGAATTTAGTGTGAGATCAATGTCTAAACCACTTGTAATGTTCTGTGCTAATGTATAAGAAGTTGGTACCCAATAAATTAAATAATAATAAAAGCGTGGGGTGCATGGTATCAATAGTTATAAATATTTGAATGAACAGATATGAGTAGAAGGGTTATTTTGATATTATCCTGAAAAGCACCCCACGCTTTTTTATAGGAACATCATTTTTTACTCAATTTTTCAAAAATTTCATCCGAGTCATTCGGTAACTTATCCGAGAAGTAGGTGATCGGCGCGTCTGGTAGTTTCCCTTTTTGGTCTTGACGCAGACACTCCGGGTCTCAGGAAAACAAAAAATCGCTAATTATCCTGGTAAAGATAACGGATCAAACTGTTTCAAATATTGAATTGTCATCGGTCCTTGATAAGTATGCCAAATTTCGAGTTAATCCAACATTTTAAAGGGAGCAAAATCATGTACAAAGATTCCGTTACATACTAACATACGTATGAAGCTAATAAAAGCATATCGACGCTTGAAAGGCAAACGTGACTAAGCGACAATGCGTGAACTTTACAGTAGACTAATTTAAAGTTGAAATATCTGAAAAATTTTTATTTTAACGAATCTAGCTGTAGGATTGAAATGATTTTAATAGACCTAGAAATATATATTTTTTGCGCATCGAATATGGTTATTGCCTATCATTTATGTATAAAGCAGTTATTGTCGCTTAGTCACGTTTGCCTTTCAAGCGTCGATATTGAAAATGAAGGGAAAATGCCTGCAAGGCCAAAGAAAATATATTCAAGTGCAATTAAAATTAAAACCAATGCTAAAATGTGACCAGTGTAACTCAAAGTTCTATGTGTTCAAACTTCGTACTGTTTTAATAACACAAGATCAGATATCCAGTGAAACCACAATACAGGTCACCGGATTCAAATTTACAGACAGCCGCAGTGAAGGCTACCGCTCATTTAAAAAATATATCGTTCAGATTGAAGTATAAGAACTCCATCTCACGTGGACTTGTCATTCCAAGCAGAAATTAAATAAATTGATTGGAAGTGTAACAAAATTAAAAGTCAGACATACGGCTTGTGTTCATCCATTATTTTTCTCGCTCCTTGACGCTCTGGCAATCCGTTGTCCCTTTTCTAAGATTCACATCTGAAACAATCACATAAATTCACCCACATAAATTCGTCTGTAAAAACTGAGAAATTCGCGCGGAGAATCTAGTATATAATCCCTTGAAGTTACTAGAATAGGTAGGAAAAAAAAGAGACCTTAGAAATTCATATCTCAAGGTAGGTGGCGACATTTATCTTTTATTATGTCTATGGGCACCGGTAGCCACTTAACACTAGGTGGGCCGTGAGCTCGTCCACTCATCTAAGCATTAAAAAAATTTGAAAAACCCCGGTAATTTCTTACATTATAGAGTTACTCGTCACAACTAATAACCGTGACCATCGATTCGTTATGCGAATCCAGAAAACCTATAAAACGATTTGATATGCCCTAATATTGATAACAACTCGAACAAAATGAACTGGTAGAAGCGTGTGTTACAAGCAATTCACTAGCAGGCATCTTAATTTTATTTCTTCTACAAATTAGTTTCCTAGTTGGAAGGGTGATGCAGACCGGATTACAATGGAAACTTCGACGTCAATTCCGAAGATGACTGGCATTGTACACGTAGTGATGTTACCCACTGAGTTTCTCGCTGGATCTTCTGCGTGGGTCGCGATTTCGATCCATTAGTAGATTCAGCGAAGGACTGCTCTTGCTAGGGTTTTTATTTTTTTTTATTGCTTAGATGTGTGGACGAGCTCACAGCCCACCTGGTGTTAAGTGGTTACTGGAGCCCATAGACATCTACAACGTAAATGCGCCACACACCTTGAGATATAGTTCTAAGGTCTCAGTATAGTCACAACGGCTGCGCCACCCTTCAAACCGAAACGCATTACTGCTTCACGGCAGAAATAGGCGGGGCGGTGGTACCTACCCGTACGGACTCACAAGAGGTCCTACCACCAGTAAAAGTAGTGTTGCAACTCTCTCAGGTTGAGCCCGTGAGCTCACCTACCGGTCCGCGTGAAATTTTAATATGCCCTTAGACAACCAACGATTAGGTATAAGCTCCAGTAACCACTTAACACCTAGATGAATCCTGACGTTCGCATTCCAGATTCAAGAAATATAATATATATATTTTTTGTATTAGTAAGAACTGCAATAAATTCTTATTTTGATAAATATTAAGCCGGAGTTTTTAATATTTAATGTACCTTTTGCACGTTTGATTTACAAGAATTGTCGGAAATATTAAATATTAAATCTTGAAACGGTAACTGATTTTTTATTATTTTAAAATATCGATCTTCTAAAATATCTAGAATCTAGTCTATCCACTTACGGTTTTCATTTTTAACACGCCTTTAATAATTTGATTTATATAGTATGTATCTAATGAAATCTTTGAACATCATTTTCATAGACCTCAAGATTTTTGCTTAGGTTGAAAATTTTAAGACACGTAGAGGACAAATGAATTTCAATAATTTTAAAACGCTCTGACCAGTATCAAAAGGATAAAAAACAATCTATGAAATTAATTGCTTAGCGGCGTTTTTAATTTCCAAACTACCTACATATTTAATAATACTTAACATACAAATGTGAGTTAACTTTTACGCTATCGGGAACGTTAAAAAACTGGCACTATCTCGGTATGTCAACCGAGTCACAAACGGTAATCAGCCAATAAATCCGACCATCTGACATTACTGACCACTGTCAAAAAGGAAGTAATTTGCGGATGGCTCTTATCCTATCATTCTATTGATATTAGAGAGTTCGAATGCACGCAGGGATGTATTGCGTTATGTAGTGCAAAGTACAGCGAATTTGACTTTCTAAAGTTGAACGGGTTTATAATATTTTATCAAAGAGGATCACTACTAGAATATAGTTTAGTATACATATGTACATGACCAAGTACGTATCTATATGTGAGGCCGTCAGCGCAAAAGTGACCTAAGCTTACCATAGTTATTATGGAGCAATGAGGTTTAAGTTTTCATGAATTTGAATTTTAAAAAAACAATACGCGCAAAAATAATGTTTACAAAGCCATTTGCTATCTATGGGTGAAACTATGGATAAGCCGGTTTTGTTTATTGTTTGTTTAGTTTAAATTTGATTATATTTTAAATAAATTGAAATATACATAATATATAAGCATGATTATGAAAAATTGTGGGTTAGGCCACTTTTGCGCTGACGGCCTCATGTATCAGCGGTAGGCAACGGCTTGGCGATAGGCAGCGGCTTGGCTCTGCCCCTGGCATTGCTAAAGTCCATGGGCGACGGTAACCACTCACCATTAGGTGGGCCGTATGCTCGTCTGCCTACAAGGGCAATGAAAAAAAAAAGTAAAGTTTACGCCTCGATATGATTCAAACCATAGACAAAAACAAGAAATGAATAACCCGATGCGCCTTATTTTATAATTTAATTTTCCTCCTAATAAAACCACTTATTTATTTATTTACGAGAACTGGAAAACTGTGTACTGCAATCTAAACTGCACGTAGTATAAAAGATGTAGGTACTTGAATTCGTATCTGTCTTCTTACAATTGATCAATTGTATGGTAGTTGACGGATCACTTATTAGTATTCAGCAGCCATAGTTAGGTCAGAATTATTTTATTATTATAACCTTCTTATCTACTCAATGTTAGGCCGAAACGTTTCGTAAGGAAATTAACTTACGCTGTTAGTTTTTATTTATCGCCGTAGACAGTCTCACCACCCGTTTGGTCTTTTATTACTGAAGACCATAAACATTACCACGCAGTCACCATAAGATTCAAGTCTTGATTGTGTTGTATAACGGATGTTCTTCAAACAGGAATTTCCGTTTGCTACATAACAAAAACAAGTCTTTACTGGTGGCAGGACTTCTTGTGAGTCCGTACGGGTAGGTACCACCACCCTGCCTATTTTTGCCGTGAAGCAGTAATGCGTTTCGGTTTGACGGGTGGGGCAGCCGTTGTAACTATACTGAGACCTTAGAACTTATATCTCAGGGTAAGTGGCGGCATTTACGTCGTAGATGTCTATAGGCTCCGGTAACCACTTAACACTAGGTGGGCCGTGAGCTCGTTCATCCACCTAATAAAATAAAAAAATGCTTATTAATAGATGACGGTATCGACCGCGTGGGCGGACAGTGCGCCCTGCAATTACGTAATTTTATACTTTTTGCATGTTACGTGTGTTTAATTCGCAAAATTGGTACCCGCCCTGCGGTTAGCCTCCGGAATAATCGAAGTCCTCGACACAAGGCGTCTTACCAATGAAGCTACGATTCGAAGTGAAATTTAAATATAGCTATGGCCATCATAAAGTAATTAATAATCTAAGTAATATTAATAAGACTTTTTTTTCTATATCAATGGGAATACTAGACCTATTAGTTTCTTAAGAATTAAAGATTTTTAAATTGTGCAAAAGATTCACAAAAATGTATATATTTTATGAATTGAAAACAATGGGTTCATGTTTAGTCTAACATCTTGTAAATTTGCGATAAAAAGTCAATTGCATTCCAAACTTTTATTTTTCAATCGTTTCGGTTAATTAACATGTTTATCACCAGCACAATAACAATTAATAAGCAAAATATTTACATTCAAGTTAATCGACTTCTGAATGCATCTGAATAACTACTTTACAATTCAATAATATTTACTGCTTATCATCTCCTTATCAGTTATGTTATTCAATGAGATCTTTTTGTATTAAATAAATTGACAGAATAATCAGGTTTTAGGGATGAGCCCGGCATTTTTCAAAGCGCACATCGCGTTCAAAAGATTAAAAACATTGAATACCAGTATAATTTCGCTATAAAACAACGACATCACGAAACTGGTGGTTGTGAGCGCGCACGAGTAAGTACCACCACCACCCTGCATATTTCTGCCGTGAAGCAATAATATGTTTCGGTTCGCAGGGTGATCAGCCATTGTACTATAAAACGGACACTTAGAACTCATGTCTCAAGATGGTTGACGGCATTTACGAGTACGTTTCTAATGTCTATGGGTTCCTGTAAGCACTAAGGACCAGGCGAGCCGTGAGCTCTCGTCTATGCACTTAACAAGCACACTTAAACTTATATAAATACGACGGTCGCTGTTTCTATCGGCGCTTACTGGTGATAGGACGTATTGTAAGTCCGCATCAATATCCTGCCTGTTTTAGGCGCCAACCCGTCATACATTCCGTTTTAAAAAACAATTGGAGCTTTGATCCAAGTCTCATGGTAGAACGTGAATGCCGCCGTTCATCTTGTGATTTCTGGGGACTCCGGTTTAATTAATAATAATAATATTTAATACTAAATAAGCTCTGTGGGCTCGTTCGCAATTGGGCAATAAAAATATATAATTTAAAAAAAAAAAGTTAAAAAAAATAATTAAAATGGGCATGACGATCATCAACCTATTTTTTCCTATAACAAAATAAATACTTTATTTATTGGGCATAAAACCTCATACTAATGACACTAACAAGATTCGACTACACAAAATGAATAGCCTATTTCGTAACAACTGTGTTTATTGGTGGTAAATATAGCAAATTGATAATGAATATAACTTCTATTGATAAACATTTCACATGTTCCTGACCTAACATCTTGAAATAATTATCCATTGATTATTATTTTATTATTGTTGTGGTTGGATTATTGTAGTGGTCAAATAAATTGCATCATTTTAAATATCCAATTTTTGATGGTCACTTTTATCAATTACAAAAATTAAGTGGAAATTAAAAATATTTTATTGCTATACAATTAGATTCAGTCTGGTGCTTCGACCCGCCTACGGATCGTTGAGGCGCTTAACCCAATCCTGACCTTCCGACTGGTTCAGGTGCTGGCCGAGCTCACTTGCTTCGGCAAGTAGCAACACCAAGTCAAAGCTAAGCCAACAGAGCGTAGCATGGCAGGACAGTGCTCTTTTCTCTCGGCCCTAATCCTTCGGCGTATAGACGGTAAACGAGATAGAGATCTCACTAGAATCCAGATGGAGATCTCACTAGAATCCTGGTCATCGAAGTGGTTCGCGTGCCCTCGGAATTCCTATTTATGAAATGGCGAAGAATACGACGTTCACTACGTGCATCTTTCTAAAAAACAACCGCGTAACGGAAAAACAATTTGGACGCGCTATCTAGCAGGGTTTCAGATAGGTCACCCTTTAAGAATTTTAGTGGTCTTGTTCCAACAACCGTTGCATCAGGATTCCGAGGGGGAGTTCTACTCTCCAAGCGCGTCCTTTTTCATCCTCCTGCCTCACTTGAATTCTCTCTCTTCCGAAACTTTGATTCAAATTATTAATTGACAAAATATTTTAATCAAATTATTTGATTAAAACCGTGCAACAATTATCGCCTCTTCTTGTCTGTAAGATATGTACAGTGGAGTGTGGGGACCATGACAAGGTACTAAGACTGCATAACCATTGATGTTGCATTCCACAAGATTCAATGCCTTATCCAATATTTTTAAATTTTCCTATAATCCTACACAGTTTATCAAATTTGCCTAATTACTGGTGTTAGTGCCCATATTGTTACCTCACAGAGTAATCTCACAAGTTCGATAGCTTCATCAAATATATTTTTGCTATGAAACAATCATTCCTTGCTGTTTCAATGGTATGACAGAGATACAATTTCATGTCTCTAGCTGGGTTGTGAGATTCATATTGTAACAATAACTGTATAAGTTACTTACTTACTTAGCAGTAAGCAGCAGCTTCGCTCTGTCCCTGGCATTGCTGACGTCCATGAGCGATGGTAACCACTTATCGTCAGGTGGGCCGTAGGCCTGCATAGGCAATAATAATAAAATTGGACTGGACATTAGATGATTTAAGATTGATGCTAGCCAGACTGAAGTAAAGGATGTATTGTAAGCTGTTAATTTGTGTAACCTAAAACTGTCAATTCAAAAATAGGGTTATTTTATTTATTCAATTTATTATACCACAGAAACCTAACAACGAAGATGTCATTAGAAAGATGTCTATGCCGAATTCAAATGGTACAAACACCCAAACAACTATCAATATGAAATTTTAAAATACTTTTTTACCCTTCTTTCATTAAGTAGTTCATTTTGTTGTGTGTTAACTACTTATGTAGTAGTTAACTATTTACAACTAAAAACTTTTACACTAATTCAATTTAATTCTCATTGAACATTCATGTAAGTCGTATTGCAGCAGAATTAGGCAGAACGACATTACCCACTACATTACCTACATTACATGGATACTCACAAAACATGACAACTAAATGCTGCTACCCATTATTTGCACCTCGAAGAGGTGATGATGGTGGAAAGAATTATGGTGATGGTATAGGCTGATACCACAAATTAATATTGTTTTACATAAGTCTTGTTTTATATTCAATTAGTGATTTTAGTTCTCTTTTTGACATGAACTGCCTACTTAACTGTTTGTTGTTTTTGGATTGCTGAGATGTGTGTACAAGCTCACAGCCCACCTGGTTAATATTAAGTGGCTACTGGAGCCCATAGACATATCGTCGGCTTATTGCAAGAACTCATTAACTGCAAAAAATCACTAAATGCGTTTTTAACTATAATGGGCTCATTTTTGCATATCCTACAAAATGCGAAAACATACTAATTTCTAGCTGGCCAATTTTAGCCGTAACGTCTTTGGTAGAAAACTGATAATTGCAACTTTGGAAGTCAGGCATTTACAAAGATTCACTAAGCAGCACTAGTTATTTTTATTAAATGGATAATTATTTTAAAACAGCATACATTACATTACAGAACTCATTTTCAGCATCTAATTAACTTTATCAAAACAATGTAGTATAATATAGCTTAAAATTGTATTTCGATAAAATTCATTATTTACATTTAGTTAGTTTCTGTAATGAATAATTTCATCAGAAATGCAAAATAAGTAATCTTAATGATTTTTATCGATATTAATATAGTTAATAATTATAAATCGTCATATAAAGATTTCCATAAAATCATTTATTCTTTTTCATAATTTTTTCCATTTTGTTGATGGCATGATTTTAATAAGTTAACATTGATTAAGAGAACAAAGTAACTTCTTGCAGCCTTCGTAGTTTCTCGGTTGTAGTTTTGTGAGTTATATCGGGTTTGGTGAAATGCGACAAAACAGCATGTCTAGGGAACACCGGGCATAAGACGAACCCGACGAACGCGGGTGAGGGTGGGTTTGCGTGGTACGAAAGAGTACTGCCTCGCTCGCTCAGTTTGCGGCGAGATACGTTGATTACCACGCCTGTTATAGAAGTTAATGATTTCTGACAAAATGCAAAGAAATAAATGTTTCAAACAAGGACGAGGAAGCAAGATGTTGGAACTATTGAAGTTCCGAACAACCTTCGCACAACCTAGCAAGCAAACACCTGATCTACCATCAGCATCATTCTTTCCACGAGTGTAGAAGACGTTAAATGATACACTGGAGAACGGGCAACATCGTTATCTGAGAATCATATCAGTGGACTACGATCGCCAACTTGTATTTACTGATAGGATGGTTGGTATGGCGTATGGCAAGCCTGTAGGAGTTGGTACCACCATCGAAGCGAAGCAGCATACGGAACAATTTAGATTTCGATTTCGGGTCTCAATATGGGTAGTGGCATTCACGTTGAGATCTCTATGAGCTGCAGTAATCACTGTAACACCAGACAGGCTTTTTTATATTTTTTTAGGATTGAAGGATTACTGGTGGCCCGGAGGCCTTTCCAGATTCACCAGGATATGTGGGCTATCAAAGGCTCAGCCAAGAGAGGTGGGATTTGCTAACAGCTGTTCATGCGCCTCCAAAAAAGACCTAACAACTCAAGAGCAGCTGCTTCGCGAATGAATCTACTACCGGATCGGAATCACAACCCGCTGAGAAGACCCGGCGAGAAACTCAGCGAGCTGATGCAAAGAAGCCGTATGAACCTATGAGCCACTCTGATATCTTGAACCTAAGAGAGTTGAGAAACAAATTAATGTATAATAAGTCAATTGACACTGTAGGACAGAATCTACAGTGTTTGAAGGTTAAATGCTTCAAGCTTGGAAAAACCGACCTAACATTGTTCAATATAGGTATGACTACGTTTCCAATTTTAAAGACCTAGCCTGCAGAGCAACACCATTGGTATAATAATATATCTGTTAAAGAAGGCCCAAATTATCTTCCTGAAGAAGAAACCTCTGATACAGTTTTTTTTAACCTAGATCTTTTTTTATTTGTTTTATGTTTTTGTATTGTGTTTAAGCTCAGTTCCTAATTTTCATTAAAAAATACATGATTGAATGAATACATGAGTGATTGACTAACAGGAAGAAGAATTTTTTTTTAGATTCTTATTGAAGTCGTCCTGGCCTAAAAGATAAGACGTCCGGTGCATTCGTATCTAGCGATGCATCGGTGCTCGAATCCCGCAGGCGGGTACCAATTTTTCTAATGAAATACGTACTTAACAAAATATGTTCACGATCTACTTCCACGGTGAAGGAATAACATCCTGTAATAAAAATCAAACTCGCATAATTATAATTTGCGTAATTACTGGTGGTAGGACCTCTTGTGAGTCCGTACGGGTGGGTACCACAACTCCGCCTATTTCTGCCGTGAAGCAGTAATGCGTTTCAGCTTCAAGGGTGGGGCAGCCATTGTGACCATACTGATTGATACCTTAGAAGTTATATCTCAAGGTGGGTGGCGGATTTACGTTGTAAATGTCTATGGGCTCCAGTAACAACTTAACACCAGGTGGGCTGTGAACTCGTACACCCATCTGAGCAATAAAATAAAAATAATATTATGTAAAACTTTTGAGACTGCGAAGTTGTCGTGAGTACTTGGCAATATTAGCTATTGCAAGTTCTTACGTCAACTGTTATGAAAAAATTGTTTTTGATTATTATGTTATTATTCGTTTTTGTTTATTTAAATAAGGTTTGATAAGTATTTTGTGGTTTTATTTTAATTTAAGAAATAATTAATTCACATATAAAACCGACTTACAGTAGCAAGAAGTCATTAACTTTTAGTTTTAGTTTATAATTAATATATAATTTTATATGACTACCGACTTTCACTTGTTTTAATTAATATACATATTAAGCAATCCAAAACATTCAATTTTTCTCACTGTAATTATGTATGAAGGATAATATGGGCTAATCAACATAAACACTAACTAATTCCAACTAAAATGCCGTTTTCCCAAAATATTGAATATGTCACATAATGACTTCTTGCAATAAGCCGACGATATACAATGTTAATGCAGTATAGTTACAACAGCTGCCCCACCCTTCAAACCGATACGCATTACTGCTTCACGGCAGAAATAAGCAGGGCGGTGGTACCTACCCGTGTGGACTTACAAGAAGTCTTACCACCAGTAATTACGCAAATTATAATTTAGCCAGTTTCATTTTTATTACACGACGTTATTCCTTCACCGTGGAAATCAATCGTGAACAATTGTTAAGTACGTATTTCATTAGAAAAATTGGTACCCGCCAGCGGTATTCGAACAACGGTGCATCGCTAGGATACGAATGCACCAGACGTCTTATTCTTTAGGCCTCGACGACTTCAACTGTACTACTTTCTAAATAGCAAGATTTAAGTAAGAAGAATGAAATTGTAATATAATATTTTTCAAACTGTTTAATTTATTACCTTGATGGAAATGTTGCGGAATAGGAGACCCCGTTCATGGTCTAGCCATGACAATATATCATGCTGGTGCACTTTGGAGTTTATTTCTCATTATCATGAACTCATATTTTTCTCACATTCTATAATTGTAATACACAATTTGATTTATACGACATTTTTTATGTTTGTTTTGTTTTATTTCATTCGATTAAATTTATTTCCATTATACCTAAAGTATCGTTTACGCATGTCATTTATTTTTAATATGACATTGACACTTGACAGTAAATGTTTGACAGTTGATGTTTAAAGAGTCAAATCCCATAAGGGTTTTTCCATTTAATTTCTTCAATATTTATTTATACATGCTTTAAACGCGCCTTCTTAATATTGTACTTGATGTAGACACTAGAAATAAAATAGATGGTGTTTCGGTCGGTCTGCGAAATGTATTCAACCCCAGACAATTTTCCATATATAAAATTATAGTGTATGTTCCCACCTGTCAAATACATAGAAGAATCAAACAAACAAAATAAAAACGTCGTCTATCTTCCTCCCTCTATGATCTCCTTCCTCCTGATATTCCTCGCCCCATTGATCTCAAATCTCTTCTTTCCCTTTAGTTATCTCCCCTTTCGTTTATATTCTTAGTTCATTCATTAACCATAATAATATGAAGCTGTAGTTTGTCTGTCTGTTATCGAACTAACCCCTGTATATATATTGTGTGCGTCTTATTTGTTTTAGGTAAATCAACAGAGATCCTGTCATCAAACATTCTTAGCTACTCACTTAATTCTTAGTGAATATCTGTGACCTTGCTCGTTCACGAAGCCCGCTATAGAAAGCAGAGTATTAAATACACTTGAAATTGGCGAAATCTAAAAGGAAACGCCATAAACCTAAGAGATAGATAGATAATAAAAACGAATGCAGCCCAACATGGAGAGTAGTTACCGACACTCATAGACATAAGCTATACCAAAAACACTTCCAAGCTTCTACCTATCGCCAAAGATAATATGTAATGATTTTCTAAACATTTCATATCGGAACACATTCAACTGTTTCAGGAATTAATAAAACTGTTGAGAATTACTGTTTATTGAGGTAGTTAAATCGTAATTATATTACCTTCTGTATTATTTTCATTTCAAATTACCTTAATGTATATTTATTTATCCCGGGATCTGGACGGGACCTGCAGCACGCAATGATTGCGTGCTGCGGGTCTCGCCTGCGAGGGAGATGCTGGACTTCCACCGGGCGCGTCCGTAGGTGGCGGATCACGGGATCCTCTGGGCGACATTCCCAGAGGTATCGTCCGATCTTTTTCGTTGCAAGGATTCTTAGGTTTAGGTCCTAGGTTTAGGATTAGGTTTAGATGTAGGTTAAGGTCCTAGGTTTAGGATTAGGTTAAGGTTTAGGTTTAGGATTAGGATATTTTAGCTAGGCTTTGCAACGAAAGAGATCGGATGACGCGGACCAAATCAGCACTAGGAGGAGCGGAAGGTCGGCGCCCTCCACACTCTTCACTAAGTGAAGAGTGCTCCTTCTGGAGAGTGCAGCTTCCGATGGCACCGGTTTGCCGGCATGCCGTGAGCGGTGGCACCCTGTGCCCCGTTGTCGTGGAAGTGAGCCGGCGTTGCATTTTTGTGACTGCTGGCCGCTGGTTGCCATGTCCCCGGCTTCGGCTACAGGGGAGCGCCCCTCAGATATGGGGGGTACCGGTTCGCCGGCGTGGCTCCGTGGTTGCTCGTTTCGAGCGTCGGGCGGTGGTCTACCGAGTTGCCCTGGGCATTCGGTGGGCGACCGGCCAACCCGTAATCCCCACTGAGTGGGGGGCGGTGACCGCTGCCGCAAGGCACGGGGTCGCGAGGACGTAAACCTCTATAAAAAATACCCCAATCCCAAGCTCCGATGCCTGGCGAAGGGATGAATGGCTGGAGGGAGTCCAGTCCCGAGGGCATCACTCGATCCCAGGGGACCAATCCCCTGGTTAAATAACAAAGGAAAAAATTAAAATGGTCAATTGGAAACAGATATTACCCCAGGAGGGTACCTCTCGCTCAGCGGGAGGAGAATCCCTCCGTGCCTCTGAGCAATCGGAGGCACGCTGCCCCTCGTATTCTGGGGGGGGCAACAATTGCCAAGAGGAAGGCGGCGGCAGCACGAGCCGCGAAAGGGAGAGGGTCCCACTCGTACACCCCGAGCGCTGTGACAGTGCGCTCTCACTGCGCTCGACCCAAAGCTCCGCAAGGGGCTGCGTGTCGAGCGGTCGAGAGTCGCCACTTTTTGTTCACGACAGCGCCGGACTTTTCGTCAGTCGGAACCAGGCTGACCCGAGAGCTCGAAGGAAGCGGAAGTCGGTCAAACGACCGGCGGCTCCCGCTCCCTCCGAGTCCTCGGAGGTGGAACCCGCACCTGCCAAGTTCCTGGCAGTCGAGGAAGGGCTGGTGAATGCTGCGGCGTTACCCCCCATAGGATGCGGACCTACACGAAATTTGACGGTGACCTACGGCGAACCGGTTGTCACCACCCCGGTGCGGACCAGTGCCTCCCGCCGTAGAGATGCAGCTCATGTGAGGGAAGGTGAGGTTGAGCGACTATCCCGCTCCCTCGTCAAAGAAATGGAGGCTACGGATCCACGGGGGACATTCGTAGTCTCGAAGGAGATTGTCTCCGCGGTGGCGACCAAATCGGGCTCGTTGAAGGGCACATATGTGCAAGCCCTGAACCGCGTGGCCACCGCCGTGGAGACACGACTGGACGATCTCCTAATGCGAACAAGCACGGACGAAGTGATTAGCCTGCGGTTGCAAATGGAGCAACTGCAGGCACTGTACACTTCCGTGCAGGTAGAAAACGCGGAGCTTCGTGCGGAGAGTGCTCGGTTGCGGGAGGAGATGGCCAGGATGCGTGTGGTCCTTGACGATGTCGTGGGATGTCAAGGCAGCTCGGCCTCTCCGCCACCCGTGCCCTCACCGCAGGAAGCAACGGATAAAGACCGCGAGATAGAGGAATTAAAGAGGTGTCTCGCGATAATGGAGGCCCGCACGTCTACGGTGGAACGCGCAAGGCCTCCACTGGCGCACGAGCGGCCTGTGCCCACATATGCGACAGCGACCGCGGTTGTACCAGCGCCCACGGGGGCTGCAGCCAAGGTGCGTAGGGCACCCGCCACACGAACGGTGCGCAGCTCTCGTGCACCGGCCAAGCCCGCTGGACGACGAACGCCCGCCCAGCCCACGAGGCCCCAAGCCGCTGCTTCTGCCCCGCCCCAGGCCGCTGCTTCTGCCCCGCCCCAGGCCGCTGCTTCTGCCCCGCCCCAGCCTGCCAAGTTGGGGCCTGGCAGAAGCCGCAAAAAGCGAGAGAGGGGCGTGAATGCCGCTGAGACAGCGCAGATCCCCCAGCCCCGCCCATTACCTCCTGCTCCGTCCAACATGGATGAGGCCTGGAACACGGTGGTGAGGCGGGGGCGAAGGAAGGCTGCAGCGCCAAGCACCCGAACCACCCCTGCGGTCGCCTCCCCTCAAGCAATGGGTCGAGCGACGACTGGGGGAGGGAGAAAAGGGCGCAAGGTGAAGAAACCACGCGCCCCACGGTCGGCAGCGGTCGTATTAGACCTGCTGCCGGCTGGCAAGGAAAAGGGCCTCACCTATGGGGAGGTGATGGCTCGGGCGCGCGGTAGCGTCGACGTTGACGCCATAGGTGTGGAAGGGGGACTCCGAGTCCGGCAGACGGCCAGCGGGGCTCGGCTGTTGGTATGTCCTAGTGCTGACTCCGGCGCGGCCGCAGACAGACTGGCAGCCCGGCTTCGCGAAATTCTGCCGGACCCGGAAGTGGTGCGCATAGATAGGCCTGTCAAGATGGCGGAAGTCAAAGTGACGGGCCTGGATGAATGTGCCACTAAGGAGGAAGTGGCCGCCGCTATTGCGTCGCAGGGCAACTGCGCCCTCGCGCAAGTGAAAGTGGGGGAGCCTCGGAGTTGTTACTCTGGATCTTTCACTGTGTGGGCGCGTTGCCCTGTGCAGGTGGCCACTCTTTTGGCCACGCCTCCACAAGGTCGGCCCGCCGACTCGCCGGGGAGGCTGCGCGTGGGCTGGGTGATAGCCCACGTGCAGTTGCAGGAGGCACTTCCATGGCGATGCCTCCGGTGCTTTGGCACCGGTCACGGCCTCGCCAAGTGCCCATCGGCTGTGGATCGCAGCGGACTTTGCTTCCGTTGCGGTCAGGCTGGGCACAAGGCAGCCTCTTGCAGCGCCGCCACGCCACACTGCGTGTTGTGTGACGCGGCGAAGCGGCGGGCCGATCATCGAGCCGGAGGCCCGGCCTGCTTCTCCGCCCCCTCTTCCACAAAGAGGCGGCGTGGCGGGAAAAAAAAAAAGAGAAGAAAAAGGCAGAGAAAGAGCCGGCTGCACGTGAAGCAGCCGGCCCGTCAGTTCCCGCCGTGGCCGTTGAGCCGCAAGGCGGGACGGAAGACGAGGGAGCGATGGATGTGACACCTCAATAATGGGTCACGTCCATCGCTTCCTCCAAGCGAATGTGAACCACTCCGCCAGGGCGCAGGATCTCCTCGTCCACACCATGGCGGAGTGGTTCATCGACATCGCGATCATCGCGGAGCCATACTTTGTACCTCCCGACCGGGAGGATTCCTGGGCCGGAGATGTCGATGGCTCTGTGGCGATCGTGATGCGACAGTCGGCGGCGTTATCGTCGGCGGGGTCCCGACATGGTGGTGCGCCGCCTCTACACGGGGGTGGTGCGGTCAATGGCACTGTACGGGGCTCCCGTATGGTGCCACGCCCTGACCCGTGACAACGTCGCAGCGTTGCGACGTCCGCAGCGCGCGATTTCGGTCAGGGCGGTTCGTGGGTACCGCACCGTCTCGTTTGAGGCGGCGTGCGTGCTCGCCGGGACGCCTCCCTGGGACCTGGAAGCGGAGGCGCTCGCTGCGGATTACGCGTGGCGATGTGATCTCCGCTCCAGGGGGGAGCCGCGTCCCGGCGCGGCGGAAGTTCGAGCGCGGAAGCTTCAATCTCGGCGTGCCGTGCTCGAGGCGTGGTCTCGCCGCCTGGCGGACCCCGCCTACGGGCGACGGACCGTCGAGGCGATCCGCCCGGTCCTCTAGGACTGGGTGAATCGCGACCGAGGACGTCTCACCTTCCGAGCGACGCAGGTGCTCACGGGACACGGCTGTTTCGGTCGCTACCTGCACCTCGTCGCCCGGAGGGAGCCGATGCCGAAGTGCCACCATTGCAGTGGCTGCAACGAGGACACGGCGGAGCACACGCTCGCGTGCTGCCCCGCTTTCGCGGAGCAGCGCCGCGTCCTCGTTGCAAAAATAGGACCGGACTTGTCGCTTCCGACCGTCGTGGCTGCGATGCTCGGCAGCGATGAGTCCTGGCAGGCGATGCTCGACTTTTGCGAGTCCACCATCTCGCAGAAGGAGGCGGCGGAACGGGAGAGGGAGAACTCTTCCTCCCTCTCGGCGCCGTGCCGCCGCCGTCGAGCCGGGGGTCGGAGGAGGGCGTTTGTCCAGCTCCGGCCCCTATGAGAAGGCAGTCTCCTCCCGGTGATGGTCACGGGGCGACCTAAGGGGGTTGAGACTGCGCCGCACGCTACCGTCACTCTAGCGCGCTGGCACCAGGAGGACGGGACGACGCGTCGGCGGCTGCGGACTGCGATGCGGCCCGCATTTTCGTCGTCGCTGTCGTCGCCGAACATACTGTGGAAGAGCAACCCGGTCGGCGGTGTATCGCGTTCCGACCCGGCAGGCTGGTTCTGGCCCAGCGGGGTATCCCGGAACACCAGCGGCATCGCCCGGGCGGCCTGAAGGGCCGCCGTACCGCGGAGACTGACGTCGTTGGTCGTCGACTATCGCCTCGACGACCCGTCGGTCGGGCGACCTCGGGGTGGCGCCGCGTGTCTGGTTGTAGTGTTGACCGCGGGAACCCCCCTACTCTGACCGGGTTTTGACCCCGGACGGAGATCGGACGCCGGGTGTAAGAGTGCAGGGGAGTCGTTTAGTGGGTGGGCCCTAAATTCCTTGGGCCCGCGGTCTGCTCTCAACACCTGCAGATCGTAGAGTCTCACATACCCCGCGCGCCCCCTAGGCGCGGGGACCTCGTAGGAGGTTCGGCCCTCGGCCCGAAAAAAAAAAAAAAAAAAAAAAAAAAATTATTTATTACTTAACAAAATAAGATCTTATTCCTTATTAAACAATCAGATCATACTAAATTAAGATCTTGGTCTCTTTACTGCTTTCTTTTCCCTATTCAGTTTATATGCAGTTGCCATTTTCTGTATATTCTCTTTATGTATTGTATCATGGTTGACTATTCGTTTAGGATAGTGTTCTCCTATAATACATCCTGCATTTCTTTGAATTGACTGAGGTGCTTTCCATGGTTCATATATATATTCTCGTGGATACTTCTTTAATTCAGGTACATACTTCTTAATGTAAACTCCCTCTTTATCAGTTTTCTGACCAAATGCCACTGGACTATAAACTCTGAAATATTTGTAAAAGAATGCAGAAGCTGACAACCACATCCAATTACCAGCATTCAATGACCAGTCATAATCAAGTAGATAATCTTCAAATATTTTAGCTCCTTCTTCCCATGATATCCAGAGATCACCTCGGGTTAAGAAGCAAGCCACCATGTGTCTAGCTAAATGATGGATCCAACCTTCTTGTTTCAGTTGCCTCATGATTGCATCAACAAATGGGTAACCAGTTTTACCTTCTGCCCAGGCTTTTAAGAAGGCGTCATTTTTTCTCCAAGGTATTTGAATGCAAATAGCATTACCAACCATTTTGTCAAAATTGGCTACACCAGTTCCTGCTGTATAATAAAATTCTCGCCACATTAATTGTCCCATCAGAGATACTGGTGGCAAGGTGTGTTGTTTACCATTTTCCACCTCTTTGAGTTTATGATAAAATAGTTTTGCTGATAAGCAACCATGACTAATATATGGACTGAGTACTGTTGTGCTTGGTTCAATACTATTTGGAGATGAATTTGGTTTTTCAAATTTACAAACCCATTCTTTTTTAGACATGTATAAATTCAAACGTTTAAGAGCTTCTGTTTCACCACCATGATATTTCACAGGTGCTAATGTTTCTTCATCAATTTGTAATTCCTTCAAATTGGGTATACTATAGTTTTCGGATTGTATATCAATTGGCTTGCAGTGGCTTGATAAGACATTAGATATTTCTATTGGTTCCTTTACATTAATGCTCTTTACTAATGAAAGAAACTTTTGATATGTGAGTGGTACAGCTCCATTGTTCTCTCTCAAAACTTTATGTACATCATAAACTGTATGCTGTACTCTCTTGTTAATGAATACACCTTTCTTCTCAGCAATGTCTTCAATGTATTCATCCTGTTGTACAAACTCAGGATCTATATCCACTTGACATGTTAAATATTTTACTTGCCAGTCATCAAATAACTTAGGCAATAGATCCACAGCTTTTCCTCTCAAAACATACAGACAAGTGTTTAATTTCTTTAAATTGTTATCTAAATCTTCTAAGCTTTGTAACAAAAACCGCAATCTATTTATGCCTACTTTATCATTAATGTTTGGATCTAAAAAATAAATTGGTCTGAGCAAATGTTTTCTATTTTCTGCCTGAAAGTTGAAAATAAATATTTGTTACTGATGTTCTACTTAACGTACTATCAGTAGTTCAATACTACAATAATGCGAAATTGGAAAAATTGCAGTAAATTTCTACTTATTTAAACGTTAGTACTTCATGAAATATTGCTTAAAGAATAAGAGCATCATGAAGGAAAATATAATATTTGAAACTGAAATTAACTTACTTCATTTATAGCATTGCGAAGGGCAAGGTTATCATGAATACGTAAATCTAAGCGAAACCAATGAATAACCGTTGGGGTTTTGGACATTTTACTCTTTTAAAGAGTGAAGTATTATTAATTTTGCAGAAACAAATGAAAGGTTCTTGTTTTGTAGGTAACTATTTCAAATCTTGCTGTGTAGTGTGTACTATAAATAATGATGTAGGTAATTACGTAGTTACGTAATATGAGTATTCTGTTTACATGAAGGGTTTAAATGGAATTTTGTTTATATGTATGTACCAATCAAGGGTCATTGATAATACAAATTCTATTTTTTATTAAATGCATGAGGTACCTACTACATAAAGGTAAGTAGGTACCTAAGTACATACGGTACATATCATATATTAAGTGTATAATCTATGGTACATATATCTTGGATTTATTTTATTTTAGGTTAAGTAGGTAGGTAGGTACCTACGTAATACGCACTAAGGGTGAGACCGATATATTAGTATTCATTATGATATTCGTAATACAGCTTGTATTCGTGTATCGGTAATCCGTCGAATTCTGATATGCTAATATTCCGTATTACTCTATTCATAATATTAGACAACTCACATCGGTCGGGTTGTATCTATCACTCGAAAATATACTGGCATACGCCGTACGTGTCTCGCGGATATCTGTCTATCACATTCATAACAATACTGCATGCGCTAAGAGTAAGTGAGATAAACTACATGTTTACATATTGAGCAATGAAAATAAGTACATATCATTATGAGTATAAGGACTATTTTTTAATTCAACTTTTTACATGTCAAAGATGCTAGTGGGAATTTTTAAATGCATTACTTTTTAATGTTTGAACCTTCATTTCTTGATTCAACTAAAGATTCTACTCAAGGCAAAATAGTGCATTTTACATTTATTGGAATAAAATCGGTGAGCTTTATTTTCATTATTTTAATTTTATTTTCTGTTTCCTTTGAATTAGTTGGTTTTAAAACGATGATTTGAAAAACGAAAGTAGGTACGGTAGTTGACATTGTTTACCAATTTCATAAATTAAATTTTTTTTACACAAAATGTAATACTGCCACAACTAAATTAAGTGTTTTTACGTAATAAATTATGATGACAATATATTTTTGTGGTGGTATTTAATTATCTTCTACGGACTTCTCAAAATTTAAATAAAAGTTTGATTTTTTTGATTTTTTTTTTATGAACTTTGATTTGAATCGAAATGACTTTCTAAACAAACGGTTCGTGGATTATAATATTATAGATGTTGTGTACCCACTAGCCACCTCAGTACCATGTGAGAGGATTTTTGAAAAAAATTAAAAAAAAAAATTTCAAAATTTATAAACTTATTTCTGACCGACGTAACAGGCTTTCGGTAGAAAAAGTAAAAAAGCTGATATTTTTATGCACCAATAACAAATAAATAATATTATTAACTTGTTGTTTATATTAATGTACAATGTTGACCAAATTCTGATTTAATAATAATATTAATTTTAATGTACATAATATTACTTGTAAAATATTTAGTGTGAAGTCAAATTCCTAGATACAATATACTATTTATATTATTAAATAGCTGACCCGGCAGACTTGGTAGTGCCTCAATCGATAAATAAAAGACCTAAGCTTTTGTATGAAATAAACTTAAAACAAACAAAAGGAATCCGTCCGACGGGGGGATATCAAAGGAAAAACAAAATTGTTATTTTTATTTCATTCCGAGCATTTTCATATTTATTTTAACTTTTAAGCCTTCTCTGGACTTCTACAAACAATTCAAGACCAAAATTAGCCAAATTCGGTCCAGCCGTTCTCGAGTTTTAGCGAGACTAACTAACAGCATTTCATTTTTGTATATATAATACCTTAACTAATACGTGAATATCCTGATATCTTAATATACTTCGATAAAACGGATAAACGAGTTAAAATTAATACGGTACGAATACCGTATTAAGTGTATTAATAATCATTAACTTATTTCACGAATACCGTATTAAGTTTAAATCGTTTACCCGTTTTATCGAAGTATATTAAGATATCAGGATATTCACGTATTCGTTAAGGTATTATAATATTACATCATGAATATATTAGTATTCGCTAATATTGATAAATATCGGTATTAACCCATCTTTAATACGCACCTACATATTTGTTTTTGTTTTTGATGTATTATCTATGGTCTGTCTTTTCTTCCTTCTTATTTTGAAGGATGGCAATTGACTTCTGGCGAACGCATTGCCATCGTTGCCAATACCGAGTTTATAAAAATCTCCATTAATTGTTCAAAACCGACACACATGAAAAAGTGCATGAAGTGAAATGAGATGAACTTAATTTATTTGCATATATAATTAGATGAAATGAATTGAAATGAAACAAGATGAGACGATATGAAAGCCCAGTAAAATAGTGGATATTGATTGACGTCCAGCGACTTTGTTTTATTTTTCCAGGCTAGTGCACTAAGGTTCCCACAAACATTTCATAAGCTACCATTATTATGCCAGCCACTCACATGCGCGCGAACATTTGTACATTGTACGAATTGTGTACGCGCGCATGTGAAGGGCCGTCAGACATTCATTCGCAAACTTAGCGGCTGTGCAAATAGGTTCGGTACTCAATTAGCGAACCCGTTTGCGCTTCCTCCTACACTTGTTTACGAATGTCTCACGACTTTCTCCTCCTTTTTAATTCGTCAATAGAATATTGAAGAGAAAGTGTTTTGAATTCTTTCCCAGACATCATTAACAGCCATGCTGTTTTGATGGGATTTCTTTTGATGAAGATACGCTACACAGTAGACGTCACGATCTATGTAAATAGCGAAACGTCCGTTGCCTTCGCAATCGTGGGCGCAACTGGTCACACGAATGTGTGGGAGACTACGCGAAGGATCGCGGTTCGCGCGCTTTGATGTCTGTTAAAAAACCGACATAGCTTGGAAGACCGCGAATTCAGCAAAAACTTTGCATAATCATTTGCAAATGTCGTCTTACACTTGTGGGTTTGCGTATTCGTGCGAATGTGAGTAACCGGTATTACGCTTAAACCCGAAGAACCACTAAATTAACAAAATAATACAAATCTAATACAAAAATAATACAATCATAAAACTTCGTTCGAATTGATGGCTTAAAGAGACTTTTTGGTGGGAACGCACGGAATGAAGTTATGTGATTTGTTTTATTATGTATATTTAGTGTTTCTTCAGGTTTAAATGTGTAATAACGGTGGTTTATTAACTGTTTAATATCTGTGAAAATGCACAAATGTGGGAAAATGAAACAAAGCCGCTGGACGTAACTTCTCGGGATTCTCCAAAAAGTCCACTGAGAAAATCTCAGTACTAAATAACCACCATTTTACTGAGATTATATTTCATCCCATATCATTTCATTTAAGTTCATCCCAGTTGATTAACGTCTCAAATTAATCATCTTCATTTCATTTCATATTATTATTTTTCATAAAAATAAGAACATAAATTAAAATAAGACATGACTCAAAGATCTTAGTTACCAGGTCATAAAATTCCTTAAAATAATGGCATAAAGAGCTTGTTACCACACTATAAAATCGTTAAAAAAATCATGAAATGAAAACAAAACAACAAAATATCCAAATGTTTTGGAAGTGTAAAGAAGTGTAATTTAAATAAAATTAATAATGAGAGTATTTTCAATGACATAAACATAACTGACATAAACATTCAAATTCCAAATACTTTAGTGTCAGGATGTCTCTAACTTTCAACTAAATATAAATATTGGACCTTAGCTACCCAATTTGAATATTTAAACATAATTTAAATTAGATAGGTTTGCGAAAACATATCTCATTGTAATATTTTTTAATAAACCAAGCATTTTTATTTCGATTATGTGTTTTAATCGGTCTAGAAATGATATGTAGAATTTTATTCAAATAAATTACTACCTAAGTATTTACTGTCAGTACTCGAATACAAGATTTCATTCCTATAATGTCAGTGAAAAATAGAAGCTATCAATATGCCGAAAATCATAGAATTAACAGTTGAAATAGAAATACAGAGGGTAAGAGAGTATCTAATTATTATAACAGTACATATATTCACCTATTAAATTTGTAAATACATATTGTTGCTTAATAAAATTGGTCGAAAATTTGAATGTATTTAATAATCAAATATGTAACATTATATTAGGCACATTACCTTATGTAAAGTGTTTTATCGCGATAGCTTTTATTTGTATAAATCATTTCAGTATCTATGGTATACTGGATACCATTTGTAAAGATGAAAATGTTTCAATTTGTAAATATTTGATATGCCTTATCGTTTTTCTGTACTCAAGGTCTATCTAGTACTGAGTACATTTTGGAGCCAACCTCACACTTGGTGGAGTAAGTGTTGTTGGTTCAATCCTACTTAGGGCAAAACATTCCTGTGATTAGATTTGTTGGTTTTGTGTTTGGGTGTTTAATATCTAAGAATGTATATGTAAAGGTATATATTTAAGCATGTTACATAGTATATTAGTTTAGGTTTTAGATTCATACTTATATAATTACTAAAATATTTCCACTTTAATATCATGTAAATTTGAAAAACATGAAAACGTCTGTCAGTTAAAGTACTTTCTAGTTAAATATGTTAGGTAGTAATTAATGTTTATTGAATTTTACAGGTCTCATGTCCTGGTGTGTGGCTATGTCAAGATGGTAGAGTTTCATTATCAGTTTATGCACTTGGCACCAGTTATCAAACATGTATGCTGCCTCCTATTTTTCCTTTGACGTTCAAAGATGTGTTCTACTTTCGTAAAAGATTCCAAGAGACTTGTGCTTTGAACAATATTTGTTGTCTATTGAGTAAGTTTTATACAGGCTGTATCATAAAGGATATATATATCAAGTCGAAAACTGTAACTGTTAAGAAATGGTGCATGTGCAACTCACATGAAAGAAGTGGAACTTCTTTTGTGGTGTGTAGTGTTGCGGGTTTTCTTCATTTTTCATCCTTAAGTCAAATTTCTCTTGTAATAAGGAATGCTGTGTAGAAGAGAAACAACCTCTAAAAAATGTATATCTTTATAAAAAAAAATTATATAAATATATATCCTATAAAATAAATGTATATATTATAGATCCTTCATTAAAATAAAATATAAGATAGTTAATGTGTTATTGCCATCTACAGGAGCTATGACAAACTAATGAAAAGCCATCTAGGGGCCTACGCCCGTAAACAGAATCTGTATAAGAGAAACGACTTAGCTTACTTTCTCCCTCTTTCCAAGGTCGAGTGGTTCGCGAGATGCCGTGTCTATTTTCTCATTCTCGCTCGTCCTAATTTATATATTTTCTCTCTAGCTGTAACGAATCTGTCGCCAGTTAAATTTTACCCTCAACGCGCCAAAGAAGTTTCACTTAAACAATCGACTTTGGATACAATAAATCGAAATCATGAAATTATTGTACTGTCATTGGTCCTTGATGCGTGTGCAAATTTTAAAGATAATCGTATGTTGAAAACTTTGAAAATAACGTTCAAACATTCCATTAAATACAAACAAACATAAACAATGGTGTTAAAAATTTGGCAAATTGGCTTTGATACTTTATTAAGATAAAATCCGATGTTGAAATTTCCATTTAACTTTCAGAGGACGAAACTATTTATTGCGAGCTGGTGCAGTGGTCAGAAGACTGTGTGTCCAATGAATGCACAATCCTCGCCCAGTACCTTGGCGCGCTGAATGATGTGCTTTTCCCGCCGAACATGTGCTCTAATGACGGAGTGGATCTGCTAATGAGAAGATCTAAAGATTTTCCTGTGAGACATACATGCTTTTACAGTTCAGTTTTGCCTTGATATAAAATGTACTGTTACAATCTTGGGCTCGGGATAAATAATAATTTTCCACCGAAAAATAACTTAAAACTGATAATTATTACGACACTTAAAGGTGGAGTCCGATATCACAATTCATTTTTTTGCTTTCCTTCAGGCGATCCCCTTTATGTTTTCCTTCGAATAGAAAAATTATTACTGACTGCCTTTGTGTCGTCTTTGCAACGCTTTTATAGTTGCACGACATGTCTACAATTTTCCAGAATATTCCCAATAATACTAGTCGTTTCGATATCCGTTTTCGCTATTCGATAACAGGTGGCGTTACTCGTACCGCTGTAATAATATCATCAACTCTAACTGGAACTGCATCTCCTCGGAAGTGCTAATAACTCAATTACGTATTCAATTAATTCATTTTGAAAAGTTGAAAACTTGCATGTCGCTTTTTAATGAAGGGATGTAAGTGGGTATGTATATGTCGCAACCTTATTCCCCAATTTCACGGATAGCATCTACGTGCATTTTGAATAAGCTTTATTCCCACGCGAAAGCTTGAACATTACATACGTACGTTTGCGAATAACAAAGCGAAACTAACACGGACCAATGTAAATCTTTACGTGCCATATGTCATTCAGTTAAACTATGCTCAGTAGATTTCGTTTCCCAGGGTATCCTGTCGCCGAAAATCGAGATCGCCACGAAAGTTCGCATAGACGAAGTCTGGAATCAGTCGTGCGTCGGTCACTTCAAGCAGACCCCCTGCCACTGCGATAACGATTCCTCCAGACAGAAGACTGTTTGTCACTCCGCCAAATACCATAGGTAATCGAACTCGTACTTATTTCTATAGCGAATATTTAAAATGATTCCAATGATTGTAATAAATTACCACCTATAATTTCAGGGTGGTTTTTTTTTTTTGTTATTGCCTAGATGGTTGGACGAGCTCACAGCCCACCTGGTATTAAGTGGTTACTGGAGCACATAGACATCTACAAAGTAAATGTGCCACCCACCTTGAGATTTAAGTTCTAAGGTCTCAGTATAGTTATAACAGCTGCCCCAACCTTCAAATCGAAACGCATAACTGCTTCACGGCAGAAATAGGTGGGGTGATGGTACCTACCCGCGCGGACTCACAAGAGGCCCTACCACCAGTAACGTGGATGTGATAGGGTGGTTGTGACGCTGTGAAAGGAAACTTACGTGAGCTCCAAGTGTCGGACTGGCAAGGTGTTGCGCAGCGCCGGAATGAATGGCCGCGTTTATTGTCGGAGACTCACTTCGGGGTCATAGCGCCAGCGCAGTAGTAGTGTATAATTAAAGTAAATCTCATAAGGCCTTCGTTAGAATAAAATGTTTGAAGTGAAAACTACATAAGTTGTTTTGCGATTTGAAACTCGACGAAACAAGAAGGCGACACTAAAAAGAGAAACATATCTCTAGGATATAGGGTCACATTTATGGCCTATTTACCGTCTGAGAACTATTTTTCGCTCAAAAAGCATTACTCGACTACAAATAGTGCTTTGGAGAAGTAAAAGTAGGTATAGAAGTTTTGAAGACATACCCTAAAATTTTGTATATTTCTCATGTTTTTTTTTAGAAAAAAGTGCGGCACCAGTCCTTGCAAGAGATCCGCATCCAGATCCAGATCGAGATCAAGATCTGGGGGGTCCAGATCTTGTTGTAGCCTAACTCCTGTCGCAGCAGAACTAAATAGCACATGCCGATGTCCCAAGTAAGTGTGCTTTTGTCGCCTATGTCGGTCGTGATATTGAAACCTGGGCTTAGCTCAATCTAACTCGGAGCTAAGGTTGAGCTATAGCCCTAACATTAAGACTTATAACACATTCGACTAATAAACATTCCACTTCATATCCCTTGATATTTCAAATCTTTTCAACAACATGACTTCCTTTCTACGATCAAAAGGGTTTTACGTGATTCAAAATGTGTTCCAACTTTGCAACATACATATGACATGACAATAGGCAACATCGGTTTCCCACATCTAAACATTTAAAGAAAAATGTTACGATCGAAAACAGGGACGCCTCAATCACAGGTTTGTTTGGTTAATGTTCGATACTGCTCGGCAACCCTAAATAATACTACAAAATGTATTGTTTAGTTGATTTGTAAGTTGCAGCTGACAAGCAATAGCAAAATAAATATGTGTTATAGTTTAAAAACATAAAAAAGACACGCTTAAATAGCATACATTAAATAGTAACAATTAGTTTCATCCAATTTTTTATTCAGTTGATACTTGGTCAGGATATTAGAGCGAAGTCATAGTATTGCTTGCCATCGGTACTTGATGTGTATGAAAATTTTGAAATTAATCTGAACATTCCATATTATTAATTTATTTATTTATTACATGAAGGGCTAACAGCTTAACTTAATAGAGTTAAACAACTACAAATATAAAAATAAAAGCCAATTTAATTACCCACCAATAAAAACCAACTTGAATCACTAGATAAAAACAAATAAGCATGCAAGTATTAATACATATAAGTAAAAGAAAACTTAAACCATACTAAATTAAATGTACAGTTACATATAAATGTTACACATTAATATAATCTCAATTTATGTTTATTGATTTTTAAAGTCAATAGTCCATGAAAATTACTAACATACACACACTAATCATCATTACCATCGCACCGCCCGCCACCAGAGTAGAGTTCATCCATACTACCTGGAGCCACTGCGGTCACCCACAGTGCGTTTCCAGAGATCTTTTTTGCCACGTACCATCCGGCTATGGAATGAGCTCCCCTCCACGGTATTTCCCGAGCGCTATGACATGTCCTTCTTCAAACGAGGCTTGTGGAGATTATTAAGCGTTAGGCAGCGGCTTGGCTCTGCCCCTGCCATTGCTGAAGTCCATGGGCGACGGTAACCACTCACCATCAGGTGGGCCGTATGCTCGTTTACGCGCTTGGGATCGAGATAACTAAACCTTCACCGAAGTACAATTTAAAACTCTATTTAACACTTGGAACACTTAAGACACACTTCACAATTCCTTCACTCTTCCCCCTTCGCTTCAGGTGATCTTAATAACTGCCTTTGTGTCATCTCTGCAACACTTTTAGAGTCGACACGACAAGCTACATTTATCGAGAACATTCCCAGTGGTATTAGGCGTTACGATATATTATGTTTCTGTTATTTGATAATAGATGGCGTTACACATCTCGAGCGTTCTCGATATTACTAGTCTTTTTTTATATTCGTTTCTGATATTTGAAGGCAGATGACGCTACTCTTAGGGACATAACATTACGGAGAAAAACAAATTCCTTTTCTCTATTATAGTCCAATGTCTAAATCCCGGACGTCAGTGTCGCGCGGGCGGGCCGCTAGGGGCGCGCGGCCTGCCCCCTACAGCGTGTACAGTGTGGCGCAAGTCACACGCGACCGCGACGTGCGGCGCGATGATTGTGACCAAACCGAAAGGTTACAATACCCTGCACTCGTTTTTTAATTTAATACCTTTTATCAATGCCATAAGCAAACGTATTTTCAGTAGACTGTTTGGCGGCAACGCGAGGAGTGAAGTTGTGTGATTTGTTTTATTTTGTCTATTTAGTGTTTCTTCAGGCTTACATGTGTAATAACGGTGGTTTATTAACTGTTTAGTATCTGTGAAAGTGCACAAATGTGGGAAAATAAAATAAAGCTGCTGGACGTAACTTCTCAGGATCCTACAAAAAGTCTCAGTAAATGACCACCATTTTACTGAGATTATATTTCATCCCATATCATCTCATCTCATTTAATTTAATTTCATTTCATGCCATGTTTCATATTAATTAGCTTCATTTCACTTCATATTAACATTTTTTATATAGTGCAGTTTTCATTAAAATTGAAATAAGACTTGACCTAAAGGTCTTAGATACCAGGTCATAAAATCCCTTAAAAAACAAGTATTCTCAGTAACTGATAGACGTAATTCAAATTTTGTCGCTCACCTTAGACGCAAGAGGGTGCGTAACTGTGGGATGCTTTCAACACGACCTAAAAAGTATTTAAGACGAGAATCGGAGGGCCGGAAGTAATGTCTAAAAATTAAGGAGGAATCTTTGCTACCGTTACTCACGTCTTAGGGTTGGGGTTCATCGAATATCAAAGAAATCGACATAAATAAGATTATTAGTAACATAGTCATGCGCGTGTCTCCAATCATGTGGACTTCGGGTGCAGAAAGAAATGTTTATATTAAAAATATAATAACAAAATTTAAAAAAATCGTACTTATAACCATAGCCCGACCCGGAAAACTAGTAACGCACTTATAAACTTTAATATATATTTTTTTAAATTCTAGATATCTATAATTTTCTCTTAGATAAGATTCAAGTAGTTATACCGTGATGCGCGCACAACGGCAGACTTATATCATTTTACAGAGATACTGTGAGCTCAGTAAATGATAATTCAAAAAAACATTCAACTGTAAAATGGCGATACGATCCCCCATGTCATAGGCACGGAATATCTAAACGAAAAACTTACTCGAAATGTGAATTAAACCTATTAACTAACTGCTACATTTATCAACCGTTTTTCTCATATTTCAAGTTTAATCTGCAGGACGCACAGCGAAACGGACAACATAAGCTCGGACAGAATACAAAAGTTAATATTAGAGAGTCGCTATATCGACCTCGAGCCCTGCAAGTCAACGCGTAGGGAGACGCTCAACAAAACGAACGTCGTAGGTAAATTGACTCCGTGCGTCTGTGAAATATGTCGGCGCTATCACGAGCTGTTTCACTCGGAGGGTGGTTTGAAAAGTTGATGACTATGTTCCCGTTTAGATTCATCAAAAGAAATTTGTTGTTGTTGTAATCAAAATGTTTTAGGACCACGAATTTAGATACACTTTAAGTATTTGTCTTGCCCCAAATTATATAGTATTAAAATATAAAATGCACTATAATCTGTAATAATTTACAAAAACATCTACAATTTTTATTTTAAATCTAGTTCTGAGTCTATTTATGTTGAATATTAAATTGTAATGTAATAAATTATTATATTGTTCTGAAAAATGTTTTTTGTCTATTGTTTATTAATATTAATTTAATATTTAAAATAATTATGTTGATCATGAAATAAAACAACTAAAAATATATTACATGTATTTCATTTATTATCATCTTATAATTTTATAACGGGTAACTTAAAATTACACTTTATAATTAAGTGATATGGCTCCACTTTCTAAATACTAAATTCTTTATTTTTAATTAATATATTATAAAGATCAGTTCACAATAAAGTGTTAATATTATTTTTTTTACTTTTCGTCAATAAATACAACTGGTTTCAATGTTCAACTAAGGGTTTCTACATTAAAATACTAACGTTTAGTAATTCGATAAATTATAAATGAAGTCTAATTTATAATCAAAGTTATTGGAATTTTTTGATACTAATAATATGTTTTAGTATACGAAAACAAGTTATACCATATTTCTTTTCCATTATTTTCAATAATTAAAAACGAAATGCAAATCATAATGGTAATCGAATACTTTTTTAACTTATAATAACAATAGATCATTAAAACTAGATTTGTTTTATAAAATATATAAAAATACGTTATTTTTTTCTCAAAACGCAATTAAAATTAATCGTTTCACTTTATATCGGTAGATCTTTCGATTAATCGAATCACATTTTAAGCATAACTTCAATTAAGTTCCTACTGAGTATAAGGGAAGGGTACACAGTTTCATAAAAAAAATATTTATCGTCCTAACTAATATATAAGATACCTCAGACTACTTTTCTATACACAAAGAGGTAGAAAAAGAAAGGTAAAGAAGTATTCAATAGAAATAGTTTCAAAAACGAAACTTAATGAAGAATGAATATATGCGGGTAGTTTAAAAATTTAAAAAAACAAACACGCTTTAATCCCTTTTTATCCTGATCAGTGTATCAGGCCAAAGTAATTGTTGTATCGTCATCGATAATTGAGACGTGGACCAATTTTAAAGCTAATGGGACTTCGTAAAGTTAGTGAAAAATACGTTGTGAAATATTCGATTATATAAATAGATAGAAATACATCAAGATATTAAAAGCGTGTTAAAGTAATATAGGTACACTAAATCTAATTGTGATAATGTACTTTAATCATAGTTGTATAGTTATCGATGGCTTTCAGAATACCGCCACTGGCATGCCATCAAATACTTAGGTGTATTTGCGAGCTTACATTAATACAATAAAATAAAATGCATTTCGATAATAACTAATATTAATTGTTTATCGTGATCGCTTACTATTTTGTACATTTTTGTTTTTTTTTATTTTGTCTCTTAACAATTTTATTTTTATTCTAAATGAATTTACGTGATGGACAAATTATCATAGACGAAAGTTTTTTGTATTTAACATCGTAAGTATTGCAAAATAGTACTTTTATGATTCGGTATTGATTTGTGGGTTTCAATCACATACAAGAAATCGTTTGGAATCGTTCCTTAAACCAAAATAGTTTTTATTTTTCTTTTTTAATACCTAATGTTTTGCATTGCACGCAATGTAACACAAATACGAATCAGATGACGGGCGATCTAACTCACTATTAGTAACCCTGTATATTTAATTTTGCTTGAGTATACTGGGTGTTAGGAGATCGCTATAGAAAACGAAGTCAGACGATAATACTAATTAATTAAAGATAATACTAATTAATTTAAAAAAAAACATATTTTTATAACGTTATATTAGCATTATTTACGCTCCATAATATTAGTACAGCTAAATGAAACGATAGTTTCATAAAAAATACATTACTTTACTAAAAAAAAACCAGCAATGAAACACAAAATCAAAAACAGCTGATGCTCGGATCAACGAACGTAAGGGCGCGGCGCATACTCGCGCGATCGCACAATACTTATTTATAACATTTGTCTAAATAACTCCATCATCAAAGGTGTCATTAGTACTATCGTCGGTCTTCGTTTTCAGAAGCGGTCTCCTAACCCTCAATATATCGCAAATGTTTGTTATACAATTTTGCTATTTCGAATGAGCGCTCCTAGTTAAGTAAGTACCCTCATGGAGTGTTAACTGTTACCTTGTGTCCTTTCATACTGTTCCGTTCTTTGCTTCTTCTATAACTGGGACAGTCGGCGACAAAAGCGATTATCGCAATCAGCGAGAACACCGCGTAGAATACGGTCAGCGCGATTAGGAATCTGTCGTCCGTTTGCTCCCAGAGGTTGTCCGCGCGAAGGTACCCGTAGTTGGAGAGCACCTGAGTTCCATTCGGCGGCGGACACGGCGATTGTACTATTATATCGGGATACGGCCTCTGCAATATTTCGTTTAAGATTCATTTAAGACTTCTTTTTTCCCTACTTATACTAGTAACCTCGAGAGGTTATTCTAGATTCACTGAACTAGTAGGTGAGCTCGCGGGACTCAAACCTGATGACGTTGCTAACACGAACCCTAGCAAGAGCCGTGCTTCGCAGAATCTACCACGTTATCGGAAACGCGACCCACTGAGAAGATCCGGCGAGAAACTCAGTGGGCTGTGTCTGTGGTCTATTTTTAAGGCTTGCATGAAGAAGTGGATTCCCGTTACACTCGGCACGGTACTAAAGTAGCTTCGTGTATGCTATGCCCTTACAAGGAGCAATTGAAACTGTACTGACTTGTAAAATGTACAAGTAAGTTTACTCATACCTGTCATGGCTGTTTGACGCAGCCTCATAACAAAGCAACTGCATTACAGATCAAGTTAATGTGACTAACGTTACGTCATACAGGGATAGCTTTAATTATGAAGATACTAATTCGTTGTATAGCTGAATCGATAGTGCGGTAAGTATTCTAAATTCTGGATATATATATATTTTTTAAACTATAGCTATAACTTAGTAATATTAACCATATATACTTTTTCATTGCCTCAATGATTATATCTCATCGTCAATAATTATATCATTGGCACCGCTATATCCCATTTTTAAGAGTTTTTAAGTAAATAAAATCTCACCTGTTTATTGGTACATCTGAGATCTTTACTGATGCTGTTCCTCAACACCGTTTCGCTTAGTTCCCTCCTCAATATCTCCGGTATCGTCCACCTCGACGGAGACACGTATTGCAGCCATTTCACGTAATAAGGCAGATCCGCCTGCTGTATCATCACGCCGTTCACCAAGGTGCCGAGCAAGAGACATACGCCAGATATCACTGAGGCTGTCTTCTCCATCGGTACCAGGAATATCGTTGCTCGACACACCATTTGGATGTTGATGAAAAATAACACCATGCATCCTAAAATATTGGATAAGGATTATTCGATTTTGTTGACGCGATAAAGTCTTATACTTCGATGATTACCGGCTGCACGTACGAAAAAGTGTCACGTTCCGCCTGGGACTGAGCGTGCAAGGGATAAAGAGGCACGATCGGCCCAAGCGTTGGCTTGTGACACATTTATATCCCTTCTCGCGTGTCGTCAGAGCTAGCAGTTCGAATAGTTCTGCTAATGACGTTACCACGTAAAACTAACGTCCGTAAACCGACTACAGACAACCTATATTTTTAACGAGCTTTCGAATCTTTCTAGGATTATAACAGCAAATTAAATATGAATAGGTAGGCAGCGGCTTGGCTGGCATTGCTGAAGTCCATGGGCGACGGTAACCACTCACCATTAGGTGGACCGTATGCCCGTCTACCTACAAAGGCAATAAAAAAATAAAAAAAAAATACATATCAGCTTACATATAGGGTGTTTCAAAATTTTCAATTCATGAGGGTATCATTCTGTATCGAAGTTAATAAATTCGTGTAATTCTCTGTTTAAACTGAAGATAATATTATAAATTGAATTCACAAAATATATTATTAACAGTATTTTTACGTTTCTATTTAGCGCTTATTACTTTTTTTTATATTTATACCGTAGTTCCAAATACTTTAAAAGTTTTGTGGCCACAACAAGTGACTCGGTCAACTGTAAAAGTAGTTTTAATCATGTCTTTGCATCGTAAGAAAACAGAGAAAGAATACTACTAAAAATTAGTGCAAGCGGTTCTGTGAACAATTTAAAAAAAAGGGTTATTACCTCCTGATGTTTTAAACTAAATTTTCTATGACAGCCGCGTATAATACCATGACTTTAAGATAATATATATCACAAGTTATTCCACTTAAAATGTATTTTTTTATTATTACTTTTTCTAGGGAAAATAATATAGATTGTAAGGCCTAATATGCTTTAGACTTAGGTCCTCAATTATCTTTGCTTCAATATCTTTGCTCTAATTTAATAAAACACCTTTCTGCTGTTTCTGGATTGAACTCAGCTTTTGTCACACCCTGTATGTAATTTGACAACGGTAACAGTGGTACTATATAGTTTCAATTTCGTCAATAGCTTATAATTGTATATAATACATATGTAATCAAACACTTCAGTGACTACTAAGTAAAAACTCGGAAATAAATTGCTTATGATACAAACCTAAATAGATATAGAAGGCGTCGAAGGCACCTGGTGTTGGTGCATACAGCCCCGACATAGCATAACTCGGGACCAAGTATGCTAGCCAGGTCAATATCGCTGAAAGTACTTCGATAAATTGCTAGAAAAAAGCAACGATAAAATCTTAAAATACATTTCTGATATTGCAGACTTAAATTGTATGATCAACTTTTTTTTTGTGGCACTTTAGCAACAGAGGTTGTTTAATACACAACATAGTTACTAACTGACAGATTAAAATAAAAAAGGATTACTGGTGGTAGGGCGTCTTGTGAGCCCGCGTGAGTAAGTACAACCTCCTGACATATTTTTGTCTTGATACAGTAATGCGTTTGGGTTTGAAACCGTTCTACTGTGAAAATCGAGACTTAAAACTCATGTCTGAAGGTCTCTTGTCAAACACCACTACATCCCAGGTGAGTTGTGAACTCGTCGATCCATCTAAGCAATTCTTTTTTTAAATAAACTAATAATAAAAAAAACTTACGTCGTATAATATAAACACGGTCCTGGAGTAAAGTCCTACAGCGATATCTCTCTCTACGTGCTTCCTCATCGAGCTGGCCTCTCTGGCGCCGAGCCACAGCAACACCGGCCAAGCAGACAAACACATCACCGTGTAGTGAAATCCTATTCTGTCGTTCTGTGTTAACTGTCAAGAAAGTGTCAAATTAACTTTAACCTCAAAACTTTACAATAATACAATACCATTACAATTACAATAAATTCAACATGAAATTTTGTTTCTATTAATTTTTTTTAATATTCTTTAAATACATGATAATATGTAAAAAACTCGTCAATGGCAAAAAAATGGCGCGCATTCAACTTGGTGCACGTGAAAGAAGTGAAACTTCTTTTGCGGGTGTGTGTAGTGTTGTGGTTTTTTTAATTGTTTATCCTTAAATCAAATTTCTCTTGTAATAGGAAATGCTGTGTATAAGAGAAAGGGCCTAGCTGGCTTTGACTTCTCACTCTCGACGGTCGAACGGTTCGCAAGACGCTCAATCTGTTTTCTCACTCTCGCTCGTCCTAAATTGTATCTTTTCTCTCTAGCCGTAACGAATTTGTAGCAAGGTAAATTTTACTCTCAACGCGCCTAAAGAAATTTCACTTCAATAAAGTCACACGAGTAAATATCACTTGGCATATTGTGTCGGCCTCGATACGCAATCGCGACTTCATTTTTAACCAACTCAACTTTACAAGAATTAGTTTCTTCTATTCTAAAAAGCATGCAAACGCTCTGCATTAGGGTTTATATTCATGTGAAAACGTGTACCTTAGGGTCGGTGGATGGCAGGTCCCAGAAGATGGTTCCGGTGATAATAGATATAATAGCAGCTATGAGGACTCGCGTGATGATATTCGATAATGTCGAAACTTGAGTGAATACTAAAGTTTTTCTGAAATCAAATGTTAACAAAAATATGGCAAATTAATACCTAAAACTTTTAATTTTCTTAAATAATTTTAATTGTACCTATGTCAAAACAAATGAGTATCAGGGTTTATGATCTCAAACTTGATTTTTACTAAATAAAGAATGCCCAATGTCAGAATTTTTGTACACTTATTGCTGTTGAATACGTTCGGATGCAGGCGTTCCTATTGAGTTTCTCCCTGATTCTTCTCAGTGTGTCTGAGAAGACTGCTCTTGTTAGGGCCAGTTGTTTGCAAATTCTCTCAGGTTGAGTAAGGGAGCTAAGCTACCCGTTCGGGGTTGGTGAATAGTGTATTCCTGCGTGGTATTTCTAGTTGGAATAGCCTGTTAGGCTACCAGCGAATAGGTAGGAAAAAAATAATGCAAACACTTTGCATTGCTTTGTACTAAACTGAAGCTTTGTGCGCTTTGAAGAATTTGGGTATAGTTTTTGGCATAGTATCAACAACGATAGTGACTTTTGGAATGAACGAGACTTTTTTATCCATAAAGTCGATGTCATTGCTCGGATGAGTGTTGAGACGGTCCAAATGTTATCGTTTCAAACTTATATTATCAAGCAATGCCTATATCACTCCTATATGTAACACAATATAGATTACATTTTATAGTATAGCAGTACAGCAACGAGGTGATGAAAGGTATAGGTAATAGCGTACGTACTGCAGTAGTGCGAGTATCTGCACGTGCGGCGCGGGCGGGTGTCGGGGCGCGGGGAGGGGCGCGGCGGGGGGCGGGGCGGCGCGAGTGGCGGGCCGGGCAGCGCTCAGCGCCTCGATGCGGCCCGAGGACTCGAGCAGCGCCGCCGCTGACAACTCGTCCAAGGTCACCAGGTCCACTAACACAAAGATTGCTTATTATTTTCTTAAATATATTCTATCTTTGGCGTAAGAGTTGCAAAAAGATGAATGATCTCTTGATCTAAAGGTCTTAGTTAAATATCGGTAGGCAGCGGCTTGGTTCTGCCCCTAGCATTGCTGAAGTACATGGGCGACGGTAACCACTCACCATCAGGTGGGCCGTATGCTCGTCTGCCTACAAGGGCAATAAAAAAAAAGTTACCAGGTCATAAAATCGCTTAAAACAAAAGATGAACGATCTATCATCGTTCTATGCTAACACCCTCCACAGATGTCACAGAAAGAGAGATAAGAGAAAGAGAGAGACATAGAGAACTTCCAGCTACTTACAATAATAGTCCGATGGGTTCTTGAAGGCAGGGCAGGGATAATCGATGGATGAGAAATATGGCAACATATCCCGTCTGTAACCGCTGAACATTGTTCGACCTGCTGATATTAATACAACCTGTAATACGAAAAACCATTTAAATAACAAGAACCGGAGTAGATTTCATCCGTATTTCCCGGAACCACCGTGTTCGTCCAGTGTATCCAGAGAATATTTTTGCTATTTAACATCCAACTCTCTTATAAACTTTCATCTGCGATGATCACAGCGTGACATGGTATGTCTTTTTAAAAGAGGTTTGAATGACTTCAGCGGTATGCAGCGATTTCGAGGCACTCTTGACATTCCTCACGTCCATACGGCATGGTAACCACTAACATCAAACCCTAAACTCGCCTGAATTTCACGAACAATAACATTAATTTTTGACGATGTTAACATAAAAAGATAAATGAAACTTACTTTAGTCAACATGGCAAAAATCTCATACGTAGGTGGATGTAACGACATGATCACGACACGACCAGTGCTGGCCCAGTTCCGAAGATACTCCACCAAGAAGAACGTGTCAAATATGTCCATCTCTTTCGTAGGCTGGTCTAAGATAAGGATAGCCATATCCAAAAGTAGTTGACACGCAACATTCAGCCTACGGATCTCCGAACGAGTCAATCGCCCAACATTCGTGTCCCTGACTTGTTCTAAACCAAGCTCTTCTATCAGAAGATTTATCTGGAATTATTAATCTAGTATTAATTAGTGTGTTTACACAGGCAGATAAGCTATAGACTCTTAATATAATAATCTTATGCGAAATACAAAAAAAATATATATATAAAAAAAATCGTTATTCTTCTGATGCAATGGATACCCAAATCTTGTTACGAACAGATCCAACATGCACGTAAACTTTAAATTTATTAATAACAAAGAAACAAATATATAAAAAGACCACTCGATCAAAGAGATTCAAAACGGACGCATTGAAATTCTTCCAAATCCTTTCCAAATCCTACAGTGTTACCGCTCAAAAATACTTACGATAAATGCAAACGTAAGTTTTGTTGTAACGTTTTCATGTCGCAACTACAGAATTGACAATCGTTAAATTTTGCTCACATGTTGTCGGGGGTGTTGTGTAAACATGTTGTTGTGAAAAAAAAGATATAGGACTATAGCTTTCACCATAAAAAGAAATATTCCAGAGGGATATTTTTATACTTAAAAAAAGCTAGTTTAATAAATCAATAATAACATTATTAACTTAACAGATAATAATAGTTTAACTTAAAAATGGATTTTAAGTTCGTTGTTTGATTGAACAGCCCTCATATTTCAAGGTCTCAAGTGGAATTCACATTAAATCCAGGCGCTCCGATAAAGATATGTTATGAGCTCCCCTGAAAATATGTGTGTATTTTGTTGTCAACTTCAAAGATGTCGGAAAAACATTACTTACCCGATCACGGTCACCCATTTTAACGTGACTATGCGTGTTCCTGGGCTTCCTCAATGCGGCATGAAACCTCAACGTGTGCTCCACTGACATGGCGGGGCACAGCGCGGTGTCATTCCTCACGTATGCTACCACTTTCCTAAGCGTAGACGAAGCTACAGGCTGCCCATTGATCACTATATCGCCGGATAGTTTCTGTGACAACATTGGAAATAATCAACCTAAATAATCGACCAAAGCGGTGCGTGATTTCTCCTCATTTATTATTATTTTATTTATCCTATTTGATTATCTCGTTCACATTAGTAACTGGGAGATCGATGGTACGGGCCCAAGCCAAGATATCATCGATAGGTAAGTATATTTAGTATTAGTATTTGTGTGTTTGTTTCCGTAACTTATAATATTATTTATTATATGTACATAAATGAAGTCTCCAGCTATAAATCTTTATGACAAACATCACATTTACATGCTTACAAAATTGAATTTGAAGTTAAAAACCTATATTTAAAGCTTACAGGTTACATATAGGTTACATTTTAATGCCTAGTACCTTTAAAATATTAACCATCACTAATATGGCTTTTTAATGCGGTGGTTTGCACTATATTTATATGCCAACGAAAACGCTGGATATAACGCGAGATTAAATCTTAAAAAATACTTTTAACAATTTGCCACGTTAATTGAATTTATTGTAAAAATGGAATATTACCTTCCGAACTCCAGCTAGAACGTCCAATAGTCCCGTCGCCTCATGCTGAGCGGTCGCCAGCACTGCGAGAATCTCGCCACACTTCACTTCGAAACTCAACCCTGACACCACGAGCGTTGATTTGTTTTCCGGTGACGTTATTTCTAAACTGTTCACCTGTGAATTAAGATTTGTTTATATGTTACCGGAAATGTATGTAATCCGTCATTGTATACAATTCCTAGGAAATGTATGTAATTCCTAAAATCGCACGGAAATGTGTGAAATAAATTATATTATACTTACACATTACACATTTCCTAGGAAATCTATACATTTCCTAAATAGCAATCGGAAATGTAAAACATTTAAGATATTGGTGGGTACGCGGGGACCATAGAGTAAGATTATATATAACCTAGCGGGGACAGCGGGACGAGTCTTGCACTACGGTCAGTTGCCAACTTGCAATCCACTGGAACCGGCCAGGGATTTAAGAAGTGCCTTTGCAAGAAAAACTATGCTACATCAAGATGTCTGGGTTTTAAAAATAAAGTATTATGTACTTCCAAATGCCATTCGAGCTTACCCTGCAAAAATAAATAGCTATATGGACTGACAAAGTATTATAATATAAAGATTTACTTTTATACTTTGACATTTATAATTACTTAATTATCAGACTGATTACTTGCCAAATGAAAATTTGATTTTATAAGAATAAATATAAGTTGATTTTGTGATACGTTAAAAGTTAATAGATAGTTGATTTTAGAAGGTTTAATTAGTAAGATAATATGAACATATTATTATTATTTTACGGTATGACTGTTACCCGATTGTCTCAATAGTGTTATAATAAAAAAATATTATTAACAACGTGTTTTATTACAGAAAGCATTTACTTTATACATTTCCTAATACGATATTGGAATTATATACAATTCCGAGGAAATTTATACATTTCCTAGGATATCTATACATTAAATAGTTTTTCAAACAATATTTTATACATTTCCTAAATAGTATCGGAATTGTACACATTTCCTAGGATTTGTATACAATTCCTTGATTTCATACAATTCCGGTAACATATACATACTTCGGTAATGGCAAATTTACTGGTTTCTTGTAATCCCGCACGGGTACAGCTACCACCACCTTGTCTATTTATATCGTAAAGCATTAACGCGTTCTGGCTTAAAGAGTGAGGCAACCGCTGCGTTATGGAACTGATATTTAGAACTCGTGTCTCTAGGTCGGTAACGGCATTTATGTTGTTGACGCCTATCGGCTCTAGTAACCAGTTTATTGCTTAGATGTGTGAACGAGCTCACAGCCCACCTGGTGTTAAGTGGTTACTGGAGCCCAAAGACATCTACAGTGTAAATGAGCCATACACCTTGAGATATAAGTTCTAAGGTCTCAGTATAGTTACAACGGCTGCCCACCCATCAAACCGAAGCGCATCACTGCTTCACGGCAGAAATAGGCGGGGCAGTGGTGCGTACCCGTGCGGACCCACAAGAGGTCCTACTACCAGTAAAACTTAGCACCAGGCATTGTATTTACTATTACTATGATAAACCAGCTCTGGTCCCACTACGTGAGATAGATATTTCAGCGCAAATGCCGCTACCCACGCTAAGATATGAAGTCGAAATTTTATTTGTGTTACATCGAGTGTTTCATTTTTCAAATTCATATGCACGTCTGTATCACGGCAGTAACGGTTTGCATGGCAGTACAGACCCTTACGACCAGCCTATACGATTGCAGTATGCTGTAAATCTGATACCGCTCAAGCGCAGTAACTCGGAACCATTGCTGTCTATTCTCTGATGAATCCCTTAGGCGCCTTTTAAGACGACTAGAAGGCATGTAGTGCTATTCTACCCAGCCTACACGATGGCAGAATGTTTTAGCTCTCATACCGTACAACCGTTGTAACTCGGAACCGTTGCTATTCATTCTCCCATGAATACTTTAGGTGACTTTTAGGACGCTTACTAGAAGGCATGAAGTATGCTACATCCTTACTTAGCCAGATACAAGCAAAGACCAAGTTGCAGTGCACCACAGTAATCCATACGCAAATTGATTATGACATTACGAAGATAAACGAAAAGTCAAATACAGTAGATTGGGGAGAATAGGGACTAGAGGTAGAATAGGGAGAAATCTGGGATGTCACAATACTTTTGTTGGGTTGTTAGAAATATAACTTTGTTGCACTGAAAATGACTTTTATTTAGTGTTTAAGAATATTATTATAGTTTAATTTAGTCATCAAAGTTTTTTAACTCATTAAAGATATTAAAAAGCTAATTACCTAAAGTTAGGTACCCACCTAACAATTAAATAGTGCCAGCCCCATCAAAAAACTCTATTGTCCCCATACGTAACCTGATTCACCCCAAAGCCAAGGTGAATCGGGTCAAGCTAGTTTTTTAAATTTTTGTGTTTATTTTGTAATGAACTATCCTTTAATAACGCATCGTATATAAAAATTTAAGCCTCCGGAACCATTACGATCTCCGAAAAACGACAAAAATCAATGTCGAACTTAAAGAGTGTCCCAATTCCCCCATTTTACGGTACACAGAAAAGTGTTTTAATAAATTTTAAAAGTTTTGATTTCAAATGTTGTATGTTATTTTTTTTTTAAACGCAAATAGTTATTCATTAAATATATACTTACGTACTATTACTTACGTAATAATTAGGGTAAATGTACGCTGAATGTGCATATCCGTCGAGTTGATCTCCGGGCCTTAGCGTGGAGTGCTTCCTGGAGTGCGCTACCGACATGTGACTACCGGCCTTCGACATCCTTCCACCGAGGTGAGAAGACGGCAGCAGATAACTGTTCAAAACAGAAGCGTTACCATTACAATCACAATTGAATATGCAATAAAGAAAAGGGCACATGTCGCATATTTTGTCAAATACGTTTTTTCATATACATGTAGTTTTGAGGCTTACCTACCCATTTTACAATAATTCCAGTAATTTTCAATTGCTAATTAACAATAGTTATCTCAAATGTTAATATTTTAAATTTTACACTGCTTTAGAAAATAATCAGTTTTTTTTTCATTTCCTGAACATTTTACATTTTCAGTGATGTGCCCTTTTCGAAATTGCATATTGAATTATTTCTATTACAATCAGTTGTAATTGAAAAACTACTGCAATCACTCCATAAGTCTAATTTATAAACAAATAATGTTGTAGCTTAAAAACAATTGTGTTTTTTTTAAATACTGCTGTTTAAATTGGTCAATGCTTAGGTTAAATTTATCTGGCATGGATCAGCTTGTTGGACCATTAAAGTGGCGTATGAAAGACGTATTAAGAGAGTTTTAACTATGAATGTGGAAGGCTTTAGAAGAAGAGGTAGACCTGAGAAAAAATGAAATGATTGCGTGAAAGACGATATGTGTATGAGGGGAGTGAGCGAAAAAATGGTATATGATAGTGGAGTATGGAAAGAGAAAACATGTTGCGCTGACAACAGGTGACTGAGCAGGAGAATGATGATGATGATGATGATGATTTAAACTGGTCAAGGCATTTGATTTAATTTTAACCAATAGACGGCCTATTATAGTCCTATTAAAGATCTTTATATCTTGGTCATTATTACACAATATGCGGTATATCTTTTTGTATTGTAGGTAACAGTCGAATGAAAAAGATAAAATTTCCATAATTTCCGGTGTAAGGAGGTTGTGTTCATCACCTATTAAGCTTTAGTTATCCCCGGCCTTGACCTTATTTAACACACACAGACAATACAATAAAACACAAATTCACGGTACCACCGCAGAAGGAGTACATTTTTTGTCCACCGTCACAATTCCACTAAGCTTTATTCTAACAAGATTCAGTCGTTTTTCGTCAAATAATTTAACCTGAATTTCGTTATGAAAAAAATATATACAAAAATGACCGGCCTTCCGTCGCGGTCGATATATCAGAACAATGTAACTGCGATGCGTAAAATTCTGCACAGCCTTGTTTTAGCTGAACGTTTCAAATGTGTGCGTTGACCAAAATCGGCGTGAGAATTTGTTACTTTATAAATCATACTTCTACATTTGTTTCACTTTATTAGGTGGATGCCGTTTTAGCATATTCATTTCACAGCCGCTCTTTTCAAATAAAGCTAACAGATAAATAACTGAAATAATTTAAATACTGTATATCGAAAGCAATATTATTATATAAATTTAACACGTTTGCGTGACCAACGTCTTACAACGTCGTGTTTTTTAAATAATGAAATGGCACAACGTCATATCGTCTTTTCGCATTAAAAGTGTACAATTTCCAAAAATATTCGAAATTGAGTTAATATGCGAAAACATTTGGTATCACCAGTATTTTTCTCACAAATACTGTCAAAATAGCATAGTTTAGTTTTTTTTTTAGTTTAACTATGTTTTGACTACTATTAACAAAATTATTATATAGTTTTATCTTACTTTAAGAGACGGATAGTGTAACTGGTAAAAAAATAAAAATAAATTTTGCAAATATGCTTAATATTAAAAACATTACATGTTAAACCTTTAAAACACTCTCCTATAAAATTAGTAAATTTTGAGATTATACAGTTTTAATTCGAGAAAACGATATGTCGGCCTCTAGATTATCATATTTATTTTGTCAAAACGTCTTTGGACGTCTATTTAATGGGCAAATTCCTATGGCGCATCTATTTAGCGCCGCAACACATTCGATTTTCACAGCCTACACCGCCGCGTTCCCTAAAAAAATCATCATAAGATGTGCGTATTACGGCGGGACGTTTTTAGACGTTGCTAAACTTTGTATGGAAAAAGGTGCGCCACAGTAGCAATATTCAGAAATGAGGTTGCTCACGCGAACTTGATAAAAGTGTTAACAACTGATTTCTTTAGAGAGAGCGAGAGAGAGTATTCTTTATTGTACACCAAAAAACAAATAAAGAGTGCGATACATTAAATACAAAAAAGTACAATTGGCAGTCTTATCGCCGTTTTTTAGTCACCTGTGATGATCTCCGTCCGGAACGAAATCGGCAACACTGTTTCTTCTGTTCGTGTATTGGGACCGTTGCGGTCGCCCGTCTATGCCCAGTAAGTTGGCTTCGCTGACAGACTTGTGTCGGGAGTTGGCCCACTGCGGCTCCCGGATACCCGCCTGGTGCATCGCTACCAGCGGCACGCCAGTACTCGCCTGGAATCATAATAGTACGATAGCGTCGTCATTTATTTTTGCCCAAATGGGCGTGGGAGCGGACTCACGTCCCACCTGTGTGCTTAGTGAGAGTTTTTTAAGGTTATCGATAGCGTAAAAGTTAACTCAAGATTGTATGGAGTAGGAACAGCGCCCCTAACGGCAACCGTATTTAAACGTTCCAACTCCATACAAATTCGAGTTAACTTTTACGCTATCGAGAACGTTAAAAAACTCGCACTAAGCACACTGATATCTGAGGTCAGAAGGCGGCAACACCCGCGCTGCTGCGACCGTTAAGTGCAGGTCACCCGTGAGCCCGACTATCTACACTGTTAAAGTAGTATTCACCTGATAAGTAGACTGAAGGTTTTGCATCCGAAAGTCAGGATCAGATCGATACTTCCGGCTGTATTTGTTGTAGTTAGCTGTGGTTTCGTTGTCGGAGCTGTCATAGCCTGAAGACGTTTCCCGAACTCCTCTGCTCTGTCGGTGTATTCTAAAAGTGAAAATTAACAACCTCTTAAAATTTTATATCTTATCTAACGTAACTTCGTACATTAAAATGCTATTTAAAAAAATAACCGTATTGAAAAAAAACATTTGCTCGCTAAAACTCGAGAACGGCTGGACCGATTTGGATAATTTTGGTCTTGAATTATTTGTGGAAGTCCAAACAAGGTTTAAAAGATAGATAAATATGAAAATGCTCGGAATTAAATAAAAATAACAATTTTGTTTTTCATTTGATGTGTGCTCCGTCGGACGGATTCCTTTTGTTTGTTTTAAATTTATTTTATACAAAAGCTTAGGTCTTTTATTTAGCAGAATCCGCCGAAATGCGTCCTTTGCTTTACACAACTTCTCCAAGGTTCAGACTAGAATCAAATACGAAAAAAAAAACACAATTTACCTTTGTACCGGTTTCATTCCGCTGCCTATCGAAGTTTTCGGCTTTGGTGTGCCAGATCTTTGCGAGCCGTTGTGATTCGGCGGAAACACTCGTGGTAGACCAAATTTGAGATACGTGTACATGTTCGAACCGAGAGCTGATCTGTTAAATAAAACAATTGATACTTTAATAATTTAGCTACGCCCGAGACCTAAATTTTTGTAGTTATCCATTCTATTAAATTCAATAACGTCACAAGCAAGTTGCGTCCCGACCAAAAGAAATGTTTCCCTGATGTTTTTATTCTACATTGGAATACAACGCAATGTAACATTGTCCTTAGTGGTGCGCGGTAGTTCCGCCTACTATTTTATCTTTTCATTGCAGGTTATCGAAAAGAAAATGAAATTGTTAAAACCATAAGTATTCATTGTGAAATTGATTCGTGAGAAACCTACAAAGATTCTTATTACTTCATTATCTATTCGATTCGGAATTGAATTTTATAATGACTGATTTACTAGGCAGGATAGTTAGTATCCACCCACCCGTACGGACTTAATAAGAATATTTATCGAATTTTCGTTATTTTAAGACCTTTTTTATATATGAATACTAAGATACAGACAATAAGAAACGAATTATAAAAATCGTGTTAAAATTGTTTTTAAGCATATTAGGTAGGTAATTCTAATTTAGATACTCGAAAAAAACTATAACAGTACGTGCTTTTACACTTGGTTCAACAAATGAAAAAATTCTGTTAACTCTGAGATTATCCGATATTTAAAAAGTTTCGTTTTAGGGAATACAAGCTTTCGTCCTGTTTAAACTCGTATTAGTATTCGACAATCCTGGTGGTATTTAATGAGCAGAGTAATGTTTTGACTATTTGCTATAAACGTTGACACACAGATAATTATTTTGGTAGGACCTCTTGTGAGTCCGCACGGGTAGGTACCACCGCCCTGCCTATTTCTGCCATGAAGCAGTAACGCGTTCAGCTGTTGTAACTATACTTGAGACCTTAGAACTAAGGTCTAATCTCAAGGTGGGTGGCGCATTTACGTTGTAGACGTCTATGGGCTCCGGTAACCACTTAACACCAGGTGGGCTGTGAGCTCCCATCTAAGCAATAAAAAAAATGTGTTTCAGGAAAACATTAGAAAATACAGTACGCTTACTTAGGTCCATAGCGAGGATGGGATAGTATTGACTGCACGGTAGTATCCCTCAGCTGAAAATTTCCATACGGCAATGGACTTTTGTCGGTGCTTCCTAAAGCGCTGTCTGTGAAGTCTGAGTTCAAGTTTTGCCTAAAATGCACGAATAAGGTTTTATTATTATGTAAATATAATCATTATATAATAATATCGATAGGTCGATAATTCTCGAGAACATAGTGGGTGATGAAATGATTATTGGCTAAATTGCGAGTTAATAATTTTCTTTGTATTTGCATTATAGGTATGTATTATTTGTTACAATTTCCGATATCATTTTTTTACTACGTCGTCATTGAATGAAAAATCAGTTGCGTTATTAGAAATATAATGGTATGATCACACAACAAATAGGCTACAAAATTTATAAAAAATAGGAAATTAAAAAAGGAAACTATCGATCCTCACAAAAAAACATTGAGGGCTTGTATCGCAAAATTTATGTATAATATATGTATTATTATTTATTATTATTTAACGGTAGGCAGCGGCTTGGGCTGGCTTGTCTGCCTACAAGGGCAATAATAAAAATGTATTACGTAATAATTATTCCTTACAAAGTATTTTGTTTTCTAATAAAAAAAACATTTCCTGATAAGGATCAGAATGACAAAATTATGACTGTTGAATTCTAATATTTGTTTTCTATTATAACCATCGGCATGAACTATTCACATGAAAGACTCGTAACAAAATTAGTTCCGTTTTTAGTTAAATAAAAATATATATTTATTTCCACCTATAGATAGACCACGCGTGCAGATCTTCGGAATGCATCCCTCTAGGGTCGTGCATCATTGGATTGGAAGGCACCGAGTAACGCCGCTCTCCGCCCAATCCCAGCGCGGACTGCGACATCGCGTCACCTCTTCAATTAAACCTGATAATTTAAATCGATTATATCATTTACCGAAGTAATTCGAGATATCGAGATATACGAGAAATCGTCAATTACAAACTCACCAAGGTCATCCTATTTGATAGTCCTTTGTTTTGATTATCTCCATGATCAATAGAAAATCTGAAACAAGAACGATCATTATTAAAGTAGGATTGGTAAGAACGGCACGTATGAAAAGAGTGTGGAACGGAGCGTTAAGACGTGAGTGAGAGGAAACAGAAAGAAAGGGAAAAGAGAACGACAGACAGAATGACAGAGAAAAAGAAAATGGCGAAGACGGTTGAAAAAAAAGCCAGACGTAATAAAAGTGTTAATTATTAATTATTATTATAAAAGAAGATTTTGGAACAGTGGAAGTTTTATTTTATGCGCTGCGATCTCTATTCTACATTAATGAAATAAATATTCACAAGAGGAAACATCGCGGCCGACGAAAGATGAAATATTGAGGTTATTTGTAATTGGGGCAAAGCCGCGCATTCCGTTCATCGACATTGGCAGTATCCTGACAGCATAAAGGCCGTATAGCACGTTGCGTCAGAACCGGACGCGCCCGCGACGCTGGTCACACCCAATCTCACCATCTCATTGTTCGCGTTACGCAAATGTCAAAACTGTATCACTAGGTTTATTAATTAATTATGCACTACAATATGTGTCGGCCGTGCTCTATACGCATTGTGTTATTGAAGTAGAAAGTTAAATCTGTGAAAAAACTTTTGAAGCTCTCGAAAGAACTAACCAGCAGAAGTCGACTTTCTCGTCTATATTCTTATTAACTACTCTGATATGTCTGCTATTTGTTATGTCATATAAACCCATATTGTCGTATAGAATGATCTGGATTGCAAGTTTAATTTATGCCACGCTATCAGTTAGTTTAGTAGCATTATTAACACTAGAGTTCCCGCAGTAGTCGAAATTCGACTTTAATTAATTGGAATTGTAAGTTTGTACACTATTATGATCGTATTTTATACTTCTATAATCACAAATTTCGCTAAGGCTACTCTATAAAAAAATATGAATAAAGACAAACAACATTTAAAAGAACAAAAGTTTGACAATAAATAGTTTTTTATTTATTTATTGCTTAGATGGGTGGACGAGCTCACAGCCCACCTGGTGTTAAGTGGTTACTGGAGCCCATAGACGTCTACAACGTAAATGCGCCACCCACCTTGAGATATAAGTTCGAAGGTTTCAAGTATAGTTACAACGGCTGCCCCACCCTTCAAACCGAAACGCATTACTGCTTCACGGCAGAAATAAGCAGGGAAATAGGCAGAAGTATGCATGCGTGTGTGCGTCAAATACATGGTACATAGTGTGTGTAATGTTTTCTTTATTGATTTAATGTATCTTTTATGCATTATTTAAAAAAAAAATTAGCATTGTGCACTTCTTCGCTATATTCTCTATAAGTGTGGAAAATTTCATACTCCTACGTCCGCGCAATTTTTCTAAAAAGGGATACAAAGTTTTTGCTTCACGTATTAATATTTTAACATTATCAAGGAAGAAGTTCATTCGGGTAATAAAAATAATTAAATAAAATCAGTCAACTAAAAATGTCTAAAAGTCAATATTTAGGCTTTAGAGAGTCATCAATTAAAGTGATTATTTTTTAAATAACATTTACCTTGAACTAGACCTCTTCTGTGTCAGAAAAAAAATGAACCGCGTGTGAGATTCTCTTGTTCATTGTTCTTTTATGAGATACGGGGAAAAGTCATTACTAATTATTATTATTATTATTAGCGAGTAATGAAGAAGACATTGTTAACGTTCTGTTTAATGAATCTGTGGTAAGAATTTGAAGAAAACCACTATCAGTTTCTTAGCAATAAAAACAACACTTTGGTATTTCAAGTTTTTTAATACCTACAGCTTTCGTGTAACTAAAATTTGTTAATAATCTTGTAAGACACCGGGGGCTCTCAAACAATGCAAATATGCCGAAGTAATAAAAATCAAATCCGCAAAAGATAAAGTCTATGTAATTTTTCTACAATCAAGACATAGACTCGAGTCTCAATATGGGTGACAACATTCATGTTTGGATGTTTATTTGCTTCGGTTACCACTTAACGCCTGGTGGACCGTGAACTGGTTAAAATTACTATTCATATAAAAATAAAAACAATAATTGTAGATGATGTCGATTCCTTTTTGTTAAATAAACCTATTTGACCTATTTGTATTTACCGTTACGGAAGTTTTATGTAAAAAAGATATTATCATAATTAACGTTAATGTTCGGTTTTATATACACACCAAGCTAGCACTACTATCGCCGAGTTCGTTGTGCATCTAAATCTTGATACTTAATATTTCAGCAGTCGACTATGTACAAATATGTCAAAATCGTTGTCGAAAAACGTAAGTCAGAGAGACATTTTGAAAGTTGTAGCAAAAGTTAGCCAATAGGTCGCGTAGTGGTCTAACGAGGTATTAGTGTCGTCAATTGCTGCGTGTATTGTTTAACACAGTTTCGGATGTTGGAGACCCTCACCCGAAAAACGCAAGTCGTGATTTATTACAGGGTTGTCAAAGCAAAGCAAGCACAAATATTTGCTCAATCCTTTACGAAATACACAATAACAGAGATAAGACCTGAGAATTCCTCCACTTCTTATCTTAAATATAAAATTTAGCGAGCACACATAATTAGGGAATCATAATTTTAACTTGAACGTTAAACCTTGGATATATAATTACATTATCGCTCCTCTAGTACCTACACTGTACAGGTAAATACGATCACTAAATCTGTTTACATTTCAATTAATTAACAATTAATCCAATCTGTGTACAGTTAACATTGCAATCTCATAGAGAAATCTACACGCATCTTGTTGTTCCTACGGACTTTACTTTCATTTGTCAAACGTACCTAGATAGAAAATAAAACTGGTAAACAGTATCAAGTTGTAGCTTTTAATTAAATCACTAGTCCAATGACACACACTATTATTTGACGGGTGACTACAACGTTTTTCACGATTGATGCGTCATGATCACGACTAGACTTAAAGTTAAGTGTGAAATCTATAGTCGACAAATATGTATACCCGTTAAATAATAGAGATTATGTAGAATGCCGCGAATATTTAAAAAAATGTTTATAAGTCTCCGTTGGCAGCCCTAGGTCGAGGAACCAGATTCACAGGAGCTACCGGTTTGCAGACATTGCATGTTGAAATTATGATAATCTCACGAACAGTGACGTGTTCATCGATAGTTCTCACATTGAGTAATGCGGTGACTGTCTGAGTTGAATGATTTCCATATAGCTTTATTTTTATTTATTTATTTATTTAATGTATTTTGTACAAACAGCTGTTAGAGAACACTATAATAAGGATACAGAGTAGTTAATTGGTTAATTAATTAATGAGTTCATTAAGCATACATTTTGGATATAATATATCCTAGTAAATTTTGTATGAGTGCTATTTTGAACAGAAATCATAACTTGTTGCTTTATTGATACTCTCGAATTGTTATATGTAAAAGGAATTGGAAAAAAAGAGTACATCTACTTCCTCGAAATATTTAAAAAATATTTTAGTACTAAATAACCTAGATCACAACGTTATCATAGCTTAAGTGCATTATCTATGACCGTAACGTAGATTTTACTAGCTAGATCTCGGAGTGGACGCGTGACGATCAACTCACGAGTTTTCCATTACTTTCAATGTTGAGACTTAACTTTGTGTTTACACACGTCCTGGTCATTGCCTTTTGTAATGTATATTATTTTGTGTATTAGTCATGTAAGAAAATAGTTTTACATCCCTCTGATTCATTAATCAAGCTAGATTTGATAGGATTAATCACCTGACCAACTATCGCAGCATCTGATTTCAAACAGACTTCAAAAAATGAAGCATATATTCGACAACTTTTTTTCTTTGTGAACCCATTTTAAAGATTTTTTATTTTAATTGAAAGCTGGTTCTTCTCATGTAGTCCCATATAAAGTTCATCAAGATCTGATCAGTTGTTTTTGATTAATGCCTAATAATAATTAATTACTGGTGGTAGGACCTCTTGTGGGTCCGCACGGGTGCCACCACCATGCCTATTTCTGCCATGAAGCAGTAATGCGTTTCGGTTTGAAGGATGGGGCAGCCGTTGTAACTACATTGAGACCTTAGAACTTATGTCTCAAGGTGGGTGGCGCATTTACGTTGTAGGGCTCCAGTAACCACTTAACACCAGGTGGGCTGTAAGCTCGTCCACCCATCTAAGCAATAAAAAAATATATATAAAAAATTAAGTAATTAATTGATTTCAACTACATTGATGACATTAGAAGTAGTTAGTGTTCTTAAAAAAAAAAATTTGCTGTTCTAATGCAGATATCGATTTTACTTGTAGTTTCCGAATGTCATTGATAAAATTTGACGTTTGACCTCAAGCACCGGTCACCGTCTTCGCCAAACCCCTCGCTTGCGACGAAGGGATCGAAGAGTAAATTAACCCACAGACGCAGCCCACTGAGTTTCTCGCCGGAACTTCTCAGTGAGTCGCGTTTCCAATCCGGTGGAAATTTTTTCGAAGCACTGCTCTTTCTAGGGCCAGTGTTAGCAACACTCCCGCTTTGAGTCCCGTAAGCTCACCTACACGTCAAGGCGAAGCTGAAATAGCCTCTCAAGGCAAGCACAGGTAGGGAAAAAAAAAAAAAATTGTTATGAAGTCAAAAGTTATTTTTATGTACAGGGTAGCAGTATTTTTATCAAAATTGTCACCAGGGTCCGCAGATACTTCACTGTGACCCGACAGCTCCCAGCTTAAGATATAACATCTAATTATTAATGCATTAGAATATAGTAACAGAGATGGAGTATCGATTTCTTACGTGAAAGTGAAAACATAGTTTAATACAATGATAGTTGTCTCTTTAACAACGATTACGATGATTTCTTTTCATCGCATTCGATAAATAGTGATGTCATTATTGAATTGATTTATTAGTAACGAATACAACATAACGTTAAAAGAATTTAAGCCGTGTGGCCTTTTCAACATAATTCCTATCATGCATTTACCACATTAAGGCCAATTTCCGGATTCCAATGAGATTATTAATGTTCTCCTTTGAGAACTGAAACGTAATGCTTGCACGTGAAAATAATAACAATAAACAATCGCAATCGCTTTCAATTAGGAGTTATTAAATGAAAATTATGTCACAACATATTTGTCTGCTCAGTCATACGAGACAAAGAACAATGAATACGGATTTCCATTTAAAAATCTTCACTCGAAGGTTCCTTTGCACAACTACCGACGCAACTGTGACTAAACTTGTCGTCGGAGGCGTTCCTTCAGCCTGGGGTCACGCTATTGGTCTTGAATAATAATTATAGATAATACGCTGAAGTGATTGTGTTCAGACGGTTCGTGTTATGTGCGTATCTAATTCACAACCTCGCCGGATCTTCTCTTGCTAGGGCCAGTGTTAGCAACACTCACGGTTTAAGCCCCGTGAGCTCACCTACACTTTAGGGCGAAGCTGAAATAGCTTCTCAGGGCTATCAGCGTCGGTAGGAAAAAAAATTACATTGCTGTTAAGCTTCGGGTAATATGCCACCTCTCTAAGACATTCTTTTTTTATTTTATTGCTTAGATGGGTGGATGAGCTCACAGCCCACCTGGTGTTAAGTGGTCACTGTAGCCCTTAGACATCTACAATGTAAATGCGCCACCCACCTTGAGATATAAGTTCTAAGGTCTCAGTATAGTTACAACGGCTACCCCACCCTTCAAACCGAAACGCATTACTGCTTCACGGCAGAAATAGGCAGGATGGTAGTAACTACCTGCGCGGACTCACAAGAGGCCCTACCACCAGTAATTACGCAAATTATAATTTTGCGGGTTGGATTTTTATTACACGATGTTATTCCTTCACCGTGGAAGTCAAACGTGAACATTTGTTGAGTACGTATTTCATTAGAAAAATTGGTACCCGCCTCGGATTCGAACACCGGTGCATCTCTTTAACACGAATGCACCGGACGTCTTATTCTTTAGGCCACGACGACTCTCATACGATATTCATTTTTTTATTGCCGTTGTAGGCAGACGTGCATGCCCAAATGATGGCAAGTGGTTAACGTCGCTCATGGACGTCAGCAATGCCAGGAGAAGAGGGAAACCGCTGCCTACCATTTAGTGCTCTCCACAAGCCTCGTTTGAATAAGGACATGTCACAACGCTCGGGAAACACCGTGGAGGGGAGCTCATTCCAAAGCTGGAAGGTACGCGACAAAAAAGATCTCTGTGGATGAACGCAATGGCTCTAGGTAGTATGCATTACTTGAAATATCTGAAACGATGAACTCAATAACCAATTGAATATAAAAAAATGATGTAAAAGTGCACATACCAACATGCTAATACGTACGCATCGAGTGCAATATGCGTGTGAGAATAGAGAAAGCAATGTCGAATAATTTCCGTGCATTTCCCAGTGGAATTGTAACGGTTCTCACAACCTTTGTCGGCGACACGTGAGTCATAACCCGCACGGCATAAGCGATAAAAAATTTAAACATTTTTTTCACCAAATTTATCGTGCTATGATATATTTATATATGTTATATTTATAGCTTTTTTCTCTGTAATATTGCTCTTACTAGAAGCGATACAACTATCACTTTAATTATGTTCAGGTATTAAGGTAAGAAGTACCTAACGTTTCCTGAGTTAGTTAGTTTTATGAGAAAATCAGATATGAGCTTATACTAACCGAGTTCAATAATGCTAATTTAGTCAATACAATGTATGCATTCCTAATCGGAATCACGCCGATCCGGTGGTGGATTCTGCGAAGCACTGCTCTTTCTAGGGCTAGTGTAAGTGAATTCTCTCAGGTTGAGCCCATAAGCCCGTTATACCCGTCCGGGCGTAACCGGAATAGTTCCTTACGTTACCAGCGAATAGGTAGGAGAAAAAAAAAATCAGTATGATCTCACATCAATCACAAGACTGTATAGCACAAAAAGAAATTAGTGTTTTTGTCTAAATATCCAGTTTCCGTTCTATTCCATCACGTTTTAAATTTATAAATAGATTGTAGTTATGAGTCAAACTTGGAACAGCCGTCATAAAAATCCAATATCCGTGTATTTTGTTTTTATGAAACATAAAATCTAATTGATTATATCGGTTCCGAAATTACCTTACATGCTAATACCAACTAAAATGCATATGTTTATTTTCAATCTTTGTTAAAATTCGTAACTTAAAAATATTTACGACAAAGTTTTTTATTTTATTTTATATGAGTGGATGAGTGGACGAGCTCACAGCCGACCTGGTGTTAAGTGGTTACTGGAGGCCATAGACATCCACAACGTAAATGCGCCACCCACCTTGAGATATAAGTTCTAAGGTCTCAATTATAGTTACAACGGCTGCCCCACCCTTCAAACCGAAACGCATTACTGCTTCACGGCAGAAATAGGCAGGGTGGTGGTACCCACCCGCGCGGACTCTCAAGAGGTCCTACCACCACTATAGGTAATAACCAGTAGTAAATTATGTACAAATATAAACCCTGGGAATGTAATTTTCCCATAATTTACGGATAATCACGTTATGTTACTAACGAGTAAAAGATGACCAGTATGGAACAAAATTATACACTGGTATCCCTAGGTAAGCAATCCGCGGAAATCTTAGTCATAAAGTGGAAATACACAGAATTATTGTCAACCGTTCTCATGGACAGGAAACGGTGAATGTCGACGTAATTATAACAAGTTTGGTAATACTCTACGGAATTGACTTTAACGGATTTTTAATAAGCTGGCATTAGAGGCTGTACGGAAAACATTCAGGCATAAGGTAAATTTTAAGTCCTTACCTATTATTACATTCTTCGTTCACAATGACCTCATATGCTTCGAAATTTTATTGCAATACCATAAATTGACATCTAGATTACGTGATAAGTAGGTTGCTAATTCAAGTATTAGCGTGGGTTGCAAGACATAACTATAAACAAAGATACTACTCACTTTGTTGTCTCTTTTGAACGTTAATGATATGAGTAAAACTAACATATTTTTTTTAATTTCCCCATCCATTTTCAGTTGTGATAAATAAAACTTGTACAAGTTGTATGTATGTACGATGTTTTAGAAGGTTGATCATGTGGTGCAGTAGATAAGCGCTTACTATTTCACCACCGAGTCATTCTATTAGTCAGAGAAAATAGTATGGCTTAAGCCCTTTGAATGGAACTGCATGTCTCGATTGAATTTGTCCACGAAAATACCTGCGGCCTGACTCAGTACAAATTTGCAAACAATAACAGAACACAACCGACACGTCCTGTTAATAATTGTCAATTACCAATACACCTTGAACAAATATTACAGACGACATGAGATTATGATCCTCCGAGGCCAACGACGCTACTAAGCTACCGTTAATTACATATAATCGTTTTCTATAGCCTTCATACGCCCTAGTAAAATACTACCCACAATATCGTGCCGTAAATAATACCTGTTATTTTTGAACCTTGACTATCCAAAAAAAAATTAGCCGTTGAAAAGTAGGCGGAAAAGATTTTGATTCGCTATTACCATTACTTTGACGTATTCAATCTTATTGTTTTAACAAAATGTTGGTAAGTATTGCGTTCATGAAATTACAAATAAATAACATTTATAATAAAATTTGGATTATGTTTTTCTTTTCACGCAGAATAATAATAATAATAATAATGAAAACATATTACAATACTAAACTATTTTCTTGAAAGGTAAACTCTATACTCTTATAACTTTGATACCAATAAGTGATAAGTCATCAATCAAAATCATTAAAAATTTTAGACTAACGTTTTATACGGACTTATGAATATACATATCATAAATTTTAATAAACCCAAGGAGACATTTTTAATTTAAGTAAACTAATGTAGTTGTAGTAATGTAGTTGTTGATGCTTGATGAACGCGACGCTTAAGTTCCTTTTAGAACAAGATTCATAATTGCGATTTCAGTTACAGAAAATTAATTTTCTTCTACTTAAATTTATACCAAAAACACTTATTTCTCACGATGGTAAGTACCTAAATAGTTGACAACCCTGCTTTTGTAATTAATTACTCGTTCGCATATGCTAGTCTAGTAATTATTCATGATGTACCTCGCACGCATTAGTCGCATTCTAAATCGTTCTAGTCGGATGCCTCACTTGTCACTGTCAGACTGCACACTGAATTCCTCAATGCCATTCATTGTTCTTCGCTCGTGATGTGAGAGTTATCGAGCTTTGCTGTTAACCAATACAGTATTTTGTATATTCGAAATTTGAAGTTTGAAGGATGATATATCGTATCGCTCAAAAAATACCGCGAGAAGAATTTATTCTACAGTTTTAACGTACGTGGAATAAAGATCTCTGAAAACATTTGTACGTGGAACAAAGATCTCTGAAAACATTTGTACGGTCAGCGGCAATAACAGATCGGTTTTAAGTTTTAGTATGTATGTATCAATTAAGTTTATTAATGGCGGAAACCGCAATGTCCTGTGCTTATTAAACAAATCTGTCATTGATCAACGTAGAATGGTTCGCCTTTTAAGACGCAAGAATAATCTATATATTAATACGTAAAGCAAAAACTTTGTATCCCTTTTTACGAAAATTGCGGGGACAGAAGCATATGAAATTTTCTACACTTATATAGAATATAGAGAAGAAGTACACAATGCTAATATTTTTTTTAAATAATGCGTAAAACATACATTAAATCAATAAAGAAAACATTAAACACACTAAATTTTTTTTTTTTTTGGTCAGGAGGAAATCGCCGGATTTCCGCCCTTTTCTGGGGATACTGGGCGGGGTATGTCAGAGTCGAACTGACTAAAACCTCCTGTCGCTCAACAACCAACGTCCAAACCTCGCATGAGACAGAACTCATGACAAGGCAAAGGGGGGAAAGTGAAGCGTTTAGTGCGGAGCACATCTCTCCCATCACCCTCCCCCTCGGGACGCCGGACTGGCGGTCGTCGGCGCCACGACCACCAGCCCTCTCGGTCGGCAGACTGTCCGAAGCCCGCCTAGATGGCGCCGGTTAGAGTGGGTTACCCTGCGGAATACCCCGCTGGGCCAGAACCAGCGTGGGTCGAGGATAGCCGGCCTTCCATCACCCGGATGCTCTTGCGTAAAACGCGTGCAGAGCAGCTTGCACGTCGTCTTCTTAGGCCCCCCACGCCGGTCCCCAGACCGACATGTGAGGGGGACCCGAAACACTTAGAGGGCCAGGGCTTGGGCGAGATCCGCCTCCCTGGCCCCCGCTCGACGGCGGCGGGATTGTGCGTCTCTCACGCGCCCCGCCGCCTCCTTCTGCGAGATGGTGCACTCGCAGAAGTCGAGCATCGCCTTCCACGACTCGTCGTCGCCGAGCATCGATGCCACAACACTCGGCAACGACAAGTCGGTTCCTATTTTTGCGACGAGGACACGGCGCCACCCCTCCCATGCGGGGCAGGCGACGAGCGTATGCTCTGCCGTGTCCAAGTCGCAACCACAATGGTGGCACTCTGCCGTCGGCTCGGCTGTGATCCGGTGCAGGAACTCACCGAAACAACCATGCCCAGTGAGCACCTGCGTGAGCCGGAAAGTGAGGCGTCCTCTGTCACGATTCACCCAATCCACAAGGACCGGGCGAATCGCCTCGACGATCCTACGACCAGCCGAAGGATCAGCCAGCCGTCTGGACCATGACTCCAGCACGGACCGCCGATATTGGCCCCTCCGCGCTCTGACCACACTGGGGCTGGGGCGCGCCACGCCCCGGGCACGAAGGTCAGCCCGCCACTTATAGTCAGCGGCGAGCGCCTCCGCTTCCAGAACCCAAGGCGGCGTCCCAGCCAGTACACACGCCGCCTCAAAGGAGATGGTGCGATAACCACGGATGACCCTGACCGAGATGGTGCGTTGCGGCCGTTGCAGCAGCTTCGCCACCCCCACGGCCAGGGACTGGCCCCACACGGGCGCCCCGTATAGGGCCATTGATCGCACCACCCCCGTATAGAGACGGCGCGTCACCTGGTCAGGCCCCCCGACGTTAGGCAGAAGCCGGCTTAACGCGCCGGCCGCCCGCAACAAACGAGGGACCAGGTTCTGAAAGTGAGCACGGAAGGTCCAACGACTGTCCAGAATGAGGCCGAGGTACTTCAACTGCACCCCGACCCCGATACGGACGCCTCCAAACACACTACATACCATGTATTTGACGCACACACGCATGCATACTATTTATTGTCAAACTTTTGTTCTTGACGTCTGTGGTCAAATTGAGAATAGATTAAATTTTGTTGGTCTTTATTAATATTTTTTATAGTGTAGCCTTAGCGAAATTTGTGATTATACTATGTGTACAAACTTACAATTCCAATTAATTATAGTCGAGTTTCGACTACTGTGGGACCTCTAGTTTAATTAAATTTGATTCTGGACGATAATATTTGGCTATAACGAATAAAGGTTAAATTTCAAAAGGCAATCACAATTATTTAAATATTAACCAATACGTGCGCTTTACTATAATAAAAATTATGCGTATCGCTGTGTAATAGACGATTATTGTTTGATAATCAAATTACGGTTAGACGGTTTTAATTAAAATGTTACGACCAATTAGCACGATTTATACTTTTGCGAAATTTGACATTTGTGGCAAGGCTACTGATGTCTTTGCAATTTATTAATTCGACATGTTGTTCTGTTGTTGCAATCTATAAAATAATTACCGATTAATGAACGATTAGGTAATATAACGCCATCTTAGCACCGACACTAAAAGGTGTGTAATCCAAAATTTATCAAATCAAACATTACTTAACGATTTTAAATGTGTGGACGTGGTCTTTGTGTACTTAACCGGTATGTATTTCTGGGTTATGTTTGTTTTAGTACCATAGACACGAGGCGTCCATCGTACATGTTGCCATATATGTTCCAAGGTAATATTTAGGAGGTAAAGACAACGGGAGAATGTTCCACGGAACGGGTGAAAAAGCTCGGTTAGACGAGGGCTCAAATGTTAGCCTTCGGAGCTTGTATAGAGAGAGCATACTCTCTATGCTTTATTGTAGACAAAATAATAATAAAATATGAAACATTAAATACAGAAAAGGTACAATTGGCGGTCTTATCGCTAAAAGCGATCTCTCCCAGACAACCATTATGTGAACAAGAATCATTAGGAAACCAACTGTAAATGTGTGAACTTATCTTAAAAATATCGTTAGGGCGATTCAGGCCTCTGTCATATATGTTCTGTTCTATGATAGCTACCGTCAGGAACTCAGTTTTGTTTATAAATAGTTTAGACTCGGTTTGATCGCAAGCAAATTACGCATAATCTTCATACTCTCTCAAGTCAAAATACCAGTTTGTGTTGTAGAATGCTTGCCATACTTGTCTTGCGAGTTTGATTTCTTATGGTAAGCAATTAAGATCCGTGGAATTCCATCTGATTCCGCCGCGTTCAATTTGTCTACATTTAATTTATGAGTATCGTATCACGGACGAAGGTTCTTCTGTAAAATTATCGATGTCTGCTAATCAAATCGGAAAATTTTAATCAAAACGCAGTTGTGTATTTCTCTAGAAATTATAGTGTGAAACTGGTTTTTACCAGGTTTCTACTATTCACCGACAGAGGCCTATATATTATAATATAGAACACATCAAACGAATTTTCTTTCTAATTAGTTAATATAGGATAATAAGTGTGATTCACTACGGGTACTGATGGTAGGACGTCTTGTGAGCCCGTACGGGTAGGTAGCACCACCCTGCCTATCACTAGGGGTAATGCATTTCGGTTTAAAGGGTAGAGTTGAGATTTTCTCAGCCCATCGCCCTCTTGAATTGAATCAGGTGGGCCCTGAGGTCGTCCACCCATCTAAGCAATCAAAAATAAAATGATCCGAGTCCATAGATAGTAATGTAAATGTCAAAGTGTTTTACTGGTGGTAGGACCTCTTGTCAGTCCGCACGGGTAGGTACCACCGCCCTGCCTATTTTTGCCGTGAAGCAGCAATGCGTTTCGGTTTGAAGGGTGGGGCAGCAGTTGTAATTATACTGAGACCTTAGAACTTATATCTCAAGGTGGGTGACGCATTTACGTTGTAGATGTCTATGGGCTCCAGTAACCATTTAACATCAGGTGGATCGTGAGCTCGTCCACCCAACTAAGCAATAAAAAAAAACGTAAGATTTATTAAAAGAGCAGATCTAAGTACTTCGTTACGGCTATGTAGTTTTGGTATGAGCACAAATTAACTTACTCAAATATTCGCATATAAAAGGGTTTTCTCAGACTAGCATTACAAATTATTTTACATTATTGAATTGAATTTGGTTTCTGTTTAAGAAACTAAACATTAATGTCAGTATTTAATAGTTCGTAACTTTTTGAGAATGCTAAAAATATTTGAGTCGACTATTATCAAAGCCGGCAATGTGACTTTTGGACAATTATTGGTAAATCAGAAAAACGAATTATTGACTTTGTATTCCATTGGCAGTCACAAAACTCTTCTGAACGACATCTTAGATAAATAACAGGTTAAGTATTAACCTTTATTTAATGCAGGTTTTGAACCGTATTCTTTGAAGGAGACGATTATATTCAAATCAATCTGTATTGACATATCAATAACATTTTTTTGTCCAAATGCACAGATTGCCACCTTTGATAATAGACGACTCATTTTCTTAAAATGTTTTTTACGGATAGTTAACAATATCAAAAATACGATTATTATTAATTAGTTAATTATGATTTTACTTACAACACCTTTTATTGCAAGCTTCAATACGTGATTCTGAAACAACAACAAAAAAAATATTATAAATAAAATACACAAGACTGTTTTAATAGAAGCAACATAATATGTATTTGCAACGATTATGGGCATTATTTGCTAGGCTATTTGGGCGTGGCAGTTCTAAGCTCTGCATTGTCTCACTTCCAATAACTAGAATCTTATTACTTGGTCATAATGCTTATATTCCTTTAAAGTCCAATCACATACAATAATATGTAAAAGTGAGAATGTTCACGTGGATTGTACTGTCATCAGTTGTAAAGTATTAGGAAAGCAATAGTTACGAGTGAAATTTTAAACGTGATTCTGATGCCAAGTTTCATGTTAAGCAACCTGTCGAGAACGCGTCTGTCTGTTTGCTTGTCACGCTCAAATAGTAAGTATAGTATAAGCATACTATAATATTAATAGATTGCGAGATTTCTAATTCAATAACAAATTACAAAGAAGATTTCGAATTTGTTACATGATTGAAAATATCAATAGTCCGAGAGTGTCAGTTAAAAGCAACACAACGCTGAATAGTGTTAGATCATATTTTGTTTACATTTGATATTAAATACAAGTATGTATTTTTTTGACTTTGTAGGACGCATTCGTCGGCCTTATCGGAGATCTTCGACCGGGTCAGAAGCAGCGTGCATGCACGCAACCCTCTGTCACCCGCTTGCTTTGTTTCGTGACAGAGTATTTATAAACATGCTTCGCCGGTTCTCAAACCGACGTATGAAGAGACAGAAGAAATACTTGGGGGCAAGGAGTCGGAAATTGATACCTTTTCCTTTATTCCATTCGACGACATCTAAAGAGAGGATCTCTTTTTCTCTCTCCCTCTCTCTCTCTCTCTCTCTCCCTCTCATTCTCTCTTGCGCCCCACCGCATTTCTCTACGAGACAGTGCACTGGCAGAAGTCGAGAATCGTAACCTCGACGATCGAAGGATAAAATGTATATACCCAATTTTCGGGTCTGTACTTCTGTAAGCTTACTGCACTATCTCTAGCAAATTCCTGACTATTATAATTCACGTTTAAATTTCGGTAGGACGTCAGTTAAATAAATAAAATCTAGTTTTACAAAGTTTAAAATCTGCATGCATTTTATTCTATGTACTACTATTTATGTGCTTTCTCTCAGCCCGAAGACACGGCTTAAAATTAAGTACGATTTCAATATTGACTGAGCCAAATCGTCCAGTTCAGTAGTAAGGCTTGAGGATAATCTGGCATTACGGGGAGATTAGACACAGACGGCGCAGATCGAATTGTAGGTAAGTAATTCAGTAAGCACTAGTTTCCACGCTAACATCTGATTTAATGCTCTGGTTAAAGTAAATTAATTTATTAATGACAACTGCACTCTTAATAAAACTATGAGAAATTATTAGATTTTTTAATTTTTTAATTGAATTCTATCTTCCACATTTACTTCTTTATCAAAATAACTATATCTATTAATTTTTAAATCCATCTTTATTTTTGTTGAGAAAATATAAGAAATACAATTCCCTCATAATTTTTTTCCGCAGTAATAGAATAACTATGCAAAAGATAACATTATTGCCACAGGCTATTAACAGTGACAAATGATCTGTTAAGTGTAACGATCGGAACAAGCGCGCACGTTTTGTAATCGATTATCATAATTTAAATCGAATGCCATATTCAGTCAACGCGGTCATCGATATTGGTAATTGGTTTCTTGTTACGCTACAATGCTGTAAGATTTCAAGTATTTATTTATTTATTTAAATCATCTAATAGTTCAATATCCACGGAATTCGATTTATTTTTAGTTGCTTAGATGGGCGGACGAGCTCACAGCCCACCTAGTGTTAAGGGGTTACTGGAGGAGATCTACAGTGTAAATGCGCCATCCACCTTGAGATATAAGTTCCAAGGTCTCAAGTATAGTTACAACGGCTGCCCCAGCCTTCAAACCGAAACGCATTACTGCTTCACGGCAGAAATAGGCAGAGTGGTGGTACCTACCCGCGCGGACTCACAAGAGGTCCTACCACCAGTAATGTTCTAAATACAAAACTGTGGAACTGAAAAGTACTAATTTTTTTTTAATAAATGAACGAACAAAGTCTTTTAAAACTCCTAAGTAACATCATCTGCCTTCTATCTATCCACATAATATTGAGTTGTATTTCACATTACACTAATAAATAATAAAAAATAAATAAAAAAACACTGATCGCTTGTCATCGTAAACATATTTTCTGGTTATCTTCATTACGTAAAAAAAAAACCGACCATAAATCCACGATCTTCGTGTGCACAACAGAACTCTGAAATCATTTTTAAAACAATAAAATAGTTTAATGCATCATTCAGAGCGTAAAATTGCATGTTCGCGAGTTAGTGCGACAAATGGATTGAATGTCTTGAAGCGATAGAAAAACAATGTTTCGTATACATTAATTTAAATACATTTACTTTATAAGATTCTGAAAGTATGTTGTTTTGAACATATGACATAGTATATTGTGCATCAAGTAAATTGTGGCAAACACGTGGGATGAGATGTCCTACTTTTTTCCCGCGGTGCACATACTATTTTTTCTCCTACCTGGCCGTAGTTCGTGGAATACCGAGTCGGGGTTCAGGGGCGAAGGCCTGGCGGGGGCAGGGGGGCTGGAACCCCCCAATACTAATAAAAAAAACAATTTAACTGTTTTTTAATTTTTAAATAAACGACTACTAATTGAACAAGATCTGTCTGATGAACTCATCTTTGTTTAATACTTCACTATTCAATTTTATTTCACTTTTACACTAAAAACGATATTGCAAACTACCCGAGCACAACAATGGCGGAGAATTTTAGGTGCGTGAGAGCAGACGTAGACACTAACGCGCATGCGCACTTGTCAGTATCCAAGGAGGAAAAGTTACACTTTCTTCCCTGTACAGCGGGACGAAAACCGAACTTTCGGCGTCGGTCGGAGAAAAAACATAAAACAAATGAAATCTACAAAAGCTACGCCAAATTGCAATTCCGTTATTTAATTATTTTTGAAGCTAAATGGACTTCCACGGGGATGGAATAACATCGTGTATTAAAAATCAAACCCGCAAAATTATAATTTGCGAAATTACTGGTGGTAGGAGCTCTTTTACCACCACCCCGCCTATTTCTGCCGTGAAGCAGTAATGCGTTTCGGTTTGAAGGGTGAGGCTGCCTTCGTAACTATACTGAGACCTTAGAACCCATATTTCAAGGTGGGTGGCGGTATTTTCGTTGTAGATGTCTATGGGCTCCAGTAACCACTTAACATCAGGTGTGCTATGAGCTCGTCCACAGATCTAAGCAAGAAAAAAATTTAAAAAAAGAATTTTAAAAGTGAAAGAGAGGAAACAAGTGTACCTAAGCTCAGAGAAAAGACATAAAGTTAATCAAATCACATAACATTATTTAGTTCACCAATAACTTTCGAATATATCAATTTAGAGTTTTATGATTCGATGTTTTACAGTCTGCAATCTCTATATATAAAAATGAATTGCTTTTCGTTAGTATCGCTAAAACTCGAGAACAGCTGAACCAATTTGGCTAATTTTGGTCTTGAATTATTTGTGGAAGTCTAGAGAAGAAGGTTTAAAAGGTAAATAAATATGAAAATGCTCGGAATTAAATAAAAATAACAATTTTGTTTTCCCTTTGATGTGTCTACCGTCGGATGGATTCCTTTTGTTTGTTTTAAGATTATTTTATACAAAATTTTAGGTCTTTTGTCGTTTGTTTGTTGTTTGTTTTATCGATTAAGGCACTACGAAGTCTGCCGGGTCAGCTAGTCTGATATAAAAAGCGGTAACTGCTTATATAATGGCCTCTACAACATGGATTAAAATATATATCGACTTACATCAAGATTGATTAAGTTTAAAAAATAATTTAGAATCTGTTGATCTTTATTGCCCGTATAGGTGGACGTGTATACGGTCCATCTGATTGGGAATGGTCATTGTTGCTCACGAACGTCAGAAATGACAGAGGAATAGTTAAAACGCTTCCAAAAAATTTGTGTTAAATTTCCACCACTACGTCCCAACTATTGAATTTATGTACCCAATGCTTTACTATATTGTAATTCTGCTAGAGCTGGTACCATCAAACAGTTTGTATCTATGACGAAGCAATTGTGCCTTCAGGTCTGAAGAGCAGGAGAAAAAAAAGATCTCTAGACTCGCGGTGAAATTCACATTCTGTTGTAGTAAGTAATCCCTTGTCACAAACATCAGATGAACAGTGAATTATCTCTTCCCCAAAACGAAAAAAAATATAATTTTGCCTATTCATCTCCAATAAATTAATTCGATTTAAACAACAATAATCCCTTGTAGTAACACCAGTTGAAAAGTGAATTATCTCTTCCCCAAAACGAAAAAATATATAATTTTGTCAATTCATCTCCCATAAATTAATTCGATTTAAACAACAATAATAGACAAACAAAATAATCATCTCCTATAAGAACATTAATCACTAAATACATACGTGTATTGTTTACATTATCGTAAACTGAGCAAAACAAGAGCACGTGCTGTCTGTCGGTACGTTTATTTCAATTAGTAAATTAATTAAATTAATATTTATTTCATGTAGGTCATGATCACTAGAGGCTCTCTGTTTGTGCAACTGGCTTTATTGCAGTACAATGCTCCTATTTCAATTTTTGAATTATGTTTGTGCAAATGTGAACCACTTACTTACATTCATTTATTGTGACATGAATTTTATGAAGTCAATATACTCACTGTTTAATAATGATGATTGTTTTGGATTCACGAAATTAGTCTTGAAGTCGTTTTTGAAGCTGGAGTTCATGTCTATTCCTATATTAGAGACTTCAAAAGGAAAATGCTCAGCCATCTTATTCCATTATTGAGGAAGACATTCGTGAACATACGTTAAGTATACCTTAGTGGATAGTAGATTATTGGTTGCACAGCAGTATCGTTCTATACAATTATATCTGGATAATATTATTAAAAAAAAACAATTTTTCACCGCTCAAATACACACCCACGCCCAAGCGTAAAACAAAATGAATGACTTTCTGATGACCGAATGATTTGTTACCATTCACATAACGTCTCTGATGTAGATGGATTGTTGAACATTTTTATACCTCGCTTTATATACGCGGTCCATTCAATGGATACTATAAGTATAGTAACTAGTAACTGACCAGAGAATAGTAGGGTTGACTGTCTATCAGTGAAGATATGTATACAAGTGACAACAGTCTCATCCACACCGAAACCCCAGCAATTATGCCGTGAGTAATAACTTTGAGAATGCCACTACCCATTCACCCGTGAATTAGTCGCCTACTACGCCACCCACGGGAAGAGATGGTGCGATGCTATTCAAGGACACAACACAGCCTCATCTGATATGATTATGTTAGATTTACATATGTCGCGTTGTTGCAAATTGATGAGACAGCTGCCTTGACCGCTCGCGACCTCGTGAGAGCCACATTAGCACCGTTTGCTGAAACCGATATGAATCTCGTTCGCACGTACCATATAAAGTATCAAGAACGGGTTTGTCTTAAAAAATGCTTGCCATAGTTTCTTAATCTTTATTTGTATTTTAATTGCAACACTTTTAAAACGATTTTTTTTTGTCATTTTTGATTGCAAGCGTTTCGGTCTTGGTTTCTTTTGTTTGTTTGAGAAATTGATACGAAAAGCAGAATTGTTGACACTTATCGATGGAAGGAAAGTCAATAAAGTTTTAATGCATTAAACATCCGCCTTCGATGCAAACAATGAATGGAACACAACAGAATCGTGCTCGGTGGTTGTACATAAAATGTTTTATTGCAACTGCAGTTAGGTATTCTAATAGTTAAGATAATACCAATTCCTTCAGCAGCTACCAAATGACTACAACAGCGAACGTACTTATACACATCACTGGTGGTAGGACCTCTTGGGAGCCCGCACGGGTAGGTACCACCACCCCGCCTATTTCCGCCGTGAAGCAGTAATGCGTTTCGGTTCGAAGGGTTGGGGTAGCCGTTGTAACTATACTTAGAACTTATATCTCGAGGTGGGTGGCGCATTTACGTTGTAGATGTCTATGGGCTCCAGTAACCACTTAACACCAGGTGGGCTGTGAGCTCGTCCATCCTTCAAAGCAATAAAAAAAAAAGGTTATTCTCTTTGGATTCGAGGGTTGCTAATCCTCAGTCATTTTACTGAAAGACATTTGTATCAAACTTGGATAGTACTAGATCATATTTTTGGGTTGACCGTTTTGACTAAAAAGATAACGTGACTTAAAATTTAAAAATAATTGGTTAATGGGTTAGCCTTATTTATTCTTATATGTATCATGGCTAAGTCCACATATAAGAAATGAGTGCTGTGATTATTCACATACCAATGTATTGTAACGTGAGAGAGATTTCGACGAACAAAATCGACGTTTAGTTTATTTCTTAAGCGAAGGCGTAAATCATTTGCGAGAAAGTACACACTCAATCACGTATATAGTAAAAGTTGATCGTATAAAATTTCAGAAACGAAATTTCTAAAATGTGTTAATTTAAATAAATTATGTGAAAAATAATCGAATAATCGTTTGGGCTTTGACGAGTGAAAACTCAAGCAAACGAGCCGGAGCGAAGATAAAATTGTTAATGATTTTAACATTATAAACATTTATGTGCCGTTATTATCGGAGCGCTAGATAAATTGACTATCATAACTGTTTGATTCCAACTGATCAATAATGCATACTGTACGACGCCATTCTAAATTTCGATTATGATAAAAACGAATGTAGTGTTTAATTTCAATGTTGAAAAGCATTTATTTTACCTTTACTAATTAGTTTAAATATATATTATTATGTAAATTGTATGGTTTATTAATTTACAATTTAGTTTTGTGATAAATAAAGTGAATTCCTCGTAGGGTCTGAACATCGCGATTATACAAATACGGTTTTTTTGGAAAGTATATATTCTGATAAAAATACACTATTTTATCAATCGAATTAAAATAAAATCCAATTTCAAGACGAAATCTCATTTCGAATACATTCCCATACATTAGTAATTACTTCAAAGTGTTACGTAAAAAGAAACAGGCGACATTCCTATTTTTGACAATAGATTTAAACTAGAGTTACCTATTTAGTTTAAGGCATACACGTGGTTTTTTTTTTTTGGTCAGTAGGAAATCGCCGGACTTCCGCCCTCCACTGGGGATAGAGGGCGGAGCATGTCAGAGTCGAACTGACTAAAACCTCCTGTCGCTCAACAACCAACGTCCAAACCTCGCATGAGACAGAACTCATGAAGAGGCAAAGGGGGGAAAGTGAAGCGTTTAGTGCGGAGCACATCTCTCCCATCACCTTCCCCCTCGGGACGCCGGACCGGCGGTCGTCGGCGCCACAACCACCAGCCCTCTCGGTCGGCAGGCTATCCGAAGCCCGCCTAGATGGCGCCGGTTTGGGAAATCCATTTACGAATACCCGGTCCGGGGGGGTAACGAACTGGGTTATGTCGGACTCTGGCGCCTCCTGAGAGGAAAAGGGGGACGAGAAGGTCCTCCACCTCCCCGAATTCCTCGCAAGAGACTACGCCTTGAAAAAGGCGCGCGAAGCACTTGCCCCGCAGAACGACTACCGACTAAACCCCATCGAGCTCCACCACACCGGCTACACCAGAGCAGTTAGAGTGACCTATCCTACGGAATACCCCGCTGGACCAGAACCAGCGTGGGTCGAGGATAGCCGGCCTTCCATCACCCGGATGCTCTTGCGTAAAACGCGTGCAGAGCAGCTTGCACGTCGTCTTCTTAGGCCCCCCTCGCCGGTCCCCAGACCGACATGTGAGGGGGGACCCGAAACACTTAAAGGGCCAGGGCTTGGGCGAGATCCGCCTCCCTGGCCCCCGCTCGACGGCGGCGGGATTGTGCGTCTCTCACGCGCCCCGCCGCCTCCTTCTGCGAGATGGTGCACTCGCAGAAGTCGAGCATCGCCTTCCACGACTCGTCGTCGTCGAGCATCGATGCCACAACACTCGGCAACGACAAGTCGTTTCCTACTTTTGCGACGAGGACACGGCGCCACCCCTCCCATTCGGGGCAAGCGACGAGCGTATGCTCTGCTGTGTCCAAGTCGCAATCACAATGGTGGCACTCTGCCGTCGGCTCCGCTCTGATCCGGTGCAGGAACTCACCGAAGCAACCATGCCCAGTTCGCACCTGCGTGAGCCGGAAAGTGAGGCGTCCTCTGTCACGATTCACCCAATCCACAAGGACCGGGCGAATCGCCTCGACGGTCCTACGACCAGCCGAAGGATCAGCCAGCCGTCTGGACCATGACTCCAGCACGGACCGCCGAGATTGGGCCCTCCGCGCTCTGAATACACGTGGTTAGACACGAGCGCGCTAAATCTGTTTGAATAGGCAAAGAATTCGGTAACAAAACGTGGATTAGACTCGCTCTGCTGGTATTAAAAGGTTAAGAATACACCCGTTATATAACGGTAACAGTATTACGTACTTTCTCAAATTATGGTGTATGAACGCAGTGTCGTGCCGCTACCGCAGAGTCCGCATTCGTAAATCTGTGTGCTTAGCGCGAGTTTTTTAACGTTCTCGATAGCGTAAAAGTTAACCTGATTTTGTATGCAGTTGGTACAGCGCCCCTAGCGGCAAACGTACACAAACGATCCCATTCCATACAAATACGAGCTAACTTTTACGCTATCGAGAACGTTAGAAAACTTGCACTAAGAACACTGAAGCCAAATTCTAGTACTGATCGAGAATTAAAACGACTCTCAAGAACCGAAATGTATTTTTTATTATTTAGTAATAATTAATTCGACTATAATTAATTGAAATTATAAATTCGTACACTGTTATGATTCTATTTTTAAAGACTACATAATATTATACTTCTATAATCACAGATTTCGCCAAGACTACACTTTAGACAAAATTAAATATTAATAAAGATAAACAATATGTATTTAATATATTTTTTAAGGGATTTCATGACCTGGTAACTGAGACCTTTAAGTCATGTCTTATTTTAATTTATATTCATATTTTTATGAAAAATGATATTATGGAGTGAAATGAAATGAAGATGATTAATTTGAGACATTAATCAACTGGGATGAAATTAAATGAAATGAAATGGGATGAAATATAATTTCAGTAAAATGGTGGTCATTTACTAAGATTTTTTCAGTGGACTTTTTGGAGGATCCCGAGAAGTTAGGTTCAGCGGCTTTGTTTTATTTTCCCACATTTGTGCTCTTTCACAGATATTAAACAGTTAATAAACCACCATTATTACACATTTAAACCCGAAGAAACACTAAATATACAAAATAAAACAAATCACACAACTCCACTCCTCGCGTTCCCGCCAAAAAGTCCGTATTTAATATATTCTCAATTTGACCACATACTGTAAGCAATAAAAAAAGTTTGATAGCATGCGTGTGTGTCAAATACATGGTAGTGTGTGTAATGCTTAATTGATTTAGTAAAGTCAATATTTTTTATGCATAATTAAAAAAAAAATAACATTCTGCACTTCTTCTCTATATTCTCTATAAGTCTGGGAAATTTGATACTCCTCCGTCCAATTTTCATAAAAAGGGGTAAAAGTTATTATTAAGTATGGCATTAAGTCCGCCTGTGTACAAGTTTTGTTTTGTGCATAAAGTATAAATAAATAAATAAAAGTTTTTGCTTCACTTATTAAGATATAGGTTTTTTATTAATAATATAATTTGGAATCTTTTTCAAAATTTCATAATAACTATGGAATTCTGATTTTGTAAAAATTTTAGTCGAGTTTCGGATAACTCTAGTTCAAAATGTTGTCATCATTTTCTTATTGCAGGTAAGAACATGTAAAGAACATGTAATTGTCGTAATTTTATTGAATGTTGCATGTTACGAATGCGGTCGTGCGTCTTCCAAGATCTATAACTATTTCTATCAAAACTTGAAACTCATATTATAGGTAATTTAAAAAGTCACTTAGTAAGTCTAACGGCAGATAATGGTTTCAGTATTACATTATTACAATAAAAAACAATTTGTATTATGTATAATTCTTTGAACGTTTCCATTTTTTAACGTTTAAGATATTAAGTATGTATCTATACTAATATTATAAAGAGGAAAGATTTGTTTGTTTGTTTTGAATAGGCTCCGAAACTACTGGACCGATTTGAAAAATTCTTTTTCCATTAGAAGCCGACATTGTCCCTGATGAACATAGGCTACTTTTTTTATTTTATTTTTTATTTTTTTTTGGTTTCATTTGTGTTTTAATGTTTCCGAAGTGAAGCGAGGGCGGGTCGCTAGTATTCTTATAATTTTCTTGAGCAGCTCAAAAAGATCCAATTTTATATCGGATTTTATGTTCTTATTCGTCAGACTTATTAGCAGCTTGTCTAATCGTTCGTGTAAATAACCTTTACGCTTGGCGGACCCGGCAGTCAAGTGATAGATATACCCATTGTGGACGGAGGTCGGCCTTAATTGTTCAGTTTAGTCAATTAGCTAGTTTGAGGTTTTGCTTAGAGTAATTGAAGACTATAATTTGTTTAATAATAAAAAAAACCCTTTTTAATTGTCTTCAAAAAAGGAGGTTCTCAATACGAGTGTATTTTATGTAACCTCAGCACTTTTTTCTACTTAAACCGATTTAAATGATTCTTTTTTTTTTATACGGAAGCTTGGGCTTCTGATGCAGTGTCATTTCAAACTCAAGATCTGACCAACATTAATGATACTCTAATTTTATAGCCTTAAAGTTGGTTTTCTATTTATAAAAAAAAAAGTGTTATTAAACTAGACCTATTTCTAAACATTTACCAAATTATTTCCTTCTTAAATGGGACCTTACGAAACTGACTTGATAAATCCGCATGAAACCAGTTAAACGGCAACTCAAACTACAAATATAATTGGTAATTACAATTAGTAGATAGGTCTCAGGGTTTTCGCGAAATTTCGGAAATTATTTACTACTGAATTAAAACTATTTTTACAGTTTGATCTCCAGACCTTTATTGTCATTATATTATTTCGGACGTTTTGAATACTACACAGTTTTCGTGGTCACGGCCGATCGGTTTATTATTAGGTTATTTAGGTTTTGATATCACATTTCTGTCATATCTTCATTTTGCGATAAAAAAAATTAATGCTTTTAGTCTGAATAGACTACACGTTATGTTTGGACACGTGTGTTACTCTTTTTTTCGGGCCGGGATGTGCACTTCCTACGAGGTCCCCGCGCCTAGGATTCGCGCGGGGTATATGGGACTTGACGATCTGCAAGGTGCTAAAAGCAGACCGCGGGCCCAAGGAATTTTAGGGCCCTACTAACTCAGTTAAGTGCAGAGTGCATCAACCGAATCTAAGTGCGATTACGGGTGGTAATGAAACTGTTACAGTCGGCCGGGCATATCAATTTACAAACCCAACATTATCTCAACTTCACAGGCGACTGACTTGACGTTGGTTTGTCATGCGTCTACTACCGAATAGCGGGTACCGGCAACGCATAGCTAATTTTAACAGTAACTTATTACTGTTATAAAATCTGCTACTACAGTCTTCGTATGACCAATTTCGGGTTTGAACTTTAATTTCCAAGATTTAATCTCGTTGTCACCAAGTTATATAGTGTAATGTTTTCTACGCTGTCTACAAGTCGGAGATATATTTAAGATTACTTTTAAGGCTTAATCTCGTTTTTACAATTTTCATTCGGTTAGTCGTCCGTGACCACAAAAAAATCATAGCAATATACAAACCGTAAAATACTTTTAATGAAGACATGTAACCGTCATCAGAGAGAAATTGGTTCATGGTAAGCGAATGCTTCTCAGAACTGTAAATGTCTCTTACTGGTGGTAGGATCCCTTGTGAGTCCGCGCGGGTAGGTACCACGACCCCGCCTATTTCTGCCGTGAAGCAGTAATGGATTTCGGTTTTAAGGGTGGGGCAGCCGTTGTAACTACACTGAGACCTTAGAACTCATATCTCAAGGTTGGTGACGACATTTACGTTGTAGATGTCTACGGGCTTCGATAACCACTCAACACCTGGTGGGCTGTGAGTTGGTCTACCTATCTATACAATACAAAAAATAAAAAAGTCCTTTCGTCTTCTTCACAGTTGCATGTTCTTGTCAAACTCTTGAGTGAGTCACGTCACGTCGATGATGGGGCCTGGTAGTCAACCGTTTGTGCTTATTTATTTAACCTTTGCATTGTTTGTCAAACTTCGTCGTTGTCCCCCACAACTGTACACCTACTAAGTCGTATTATATATTATTATATCCTATTTGTTAATATAAAGCTTTTCGATTATCAAGTAAATATTGTGAATTTTGATACGATGACGCGATTCTTTATGTTTATTCAACTAAAATTATGTCTAAAAACTAGTTTTAGATGAACGAGTATATAAATATGTGCAGGGTTCTGGAAAGCTATAGAAACTTTCTCGTTACAACACAGCCTTGTGTTACACAATTGAAAGTGTCTTACTAACGTTGAATTTCAAGTGTGGCACTTATTTTTACATTTATGTTATTTATAGACATAAAAAAAAAACTACACTAAAATTTCACTCGACATACATTTTTACGATAACTTATTTCCTTTTATTTATATTTAGATATGTAGACAAGTTCACAGTCCTTTAATGTGAAGTGATTGGCGGAGACATTAGAACGTAATACCGTGACCCCTGTTGGGACGTGAGGTCAGAGTCTCAATTGCATTGTATAGCAGCGGTCTCGACTTTAAACAGCCTCTATCAATATCCGGGAACATCGTCAGTAATAATAGAAATCAATATTGTATATCATGGGAGAGCTTAACCACACGATTCCCTCCATAGATACGTGCTTACTGAGAAAATTTGATATCTCCGTGCAGAATTTGAGTCTTAGTATAAACATATCACCTAATCCGAAAACACTCTCTTTCCTGCTTCAGGTCACATACGATTCTTGTTTAGCATAAAAAACGAGATTATAGAAAGTAGGTAGACAAATTTTAATCATAAAGATTTTTACGCATCAAAACCTTGAATCCTATTTTGTTGGCACAGGTACCAGAATCGTACAGCCACATTCAAAATATAAAAGCAAAGCCAAGTACGCTTCATTAGACGCAAAATCAGCTGAGCTTAACACAGGTGAGAGCAGGTAACCTCGTGCGATCAAAGAAAGCGCTTCACTGACGAGATACCAATTATACGGAATACAGATAGATGGAAAGGTGAAACTGCTGCAACCTCCTTTGCGCGATGAGACAAACGTGATCGGCGTTCTTTATTTTGATATTTAAATACTTAAAACTTTTTATTTCAGACGTGATTGAATGAAATTGTTTTTTTTTTTTTGGAAATTTATTCTATTTATTAGTTAAGTTCCGGAATTTATTAACTTTCGCATTTCTAAATAACAAACTTGTATTTTGTAACATTTTTTTGCAACTTATTATGATGTTATTAAATGGCAGCTTGAAATGGATTTCCGCTATAATTAGAAAAAGTTTCTAATCTAATAAACAATCAGATTAAAATATTCATAAAATCTTTTAACGAGTTATAAAGCAGTTCGTAACAATACCTAATTGAAACGCACCACAGATAACGTAGTTATTGGGAAACATGACCTAACTCAATGTCGAAGTAATGAAATTGTATTTTGTTTATGTATTCTATTGGCGTTCAATGTCGTTATTTTATTTTATTTGGAGGTCATCGATATAAAAAAAACAATTCTTACGTACAGTTTCAGCTTAATATATAATAAAGTTTCAGCTTGTATATAAATAGGACATACGCAAAAAAAAGAAATGTGGTTAGCTTGCGGTATTCTTTATAGTAAACCGTATTAATATAAGATAAAGTAAGTAATGTATACACAGATAGACAGACATAAGTCTGCTCAAAAATTTATTAAATTGCTCATGTTTAGCAGTCGTTTTAGGGTTCGAACAAAATCTAAATTTTCAAGTTGTATTAATTGGGTGGTTTAAACTAGAATTCAGTTTATTTTCAAATCGCGCCCCAATAATTCTATTAACAGTTCTTATTCAAGGGGGGCGACGTTGCTCGCGTCCGTAGGATTTACCACCTTCTCCTAAGGTCCACCCTACACGTGCCCCCCGGGTGGTGCTAAAGAGCAACAACGCCGAACCACAGGCGGCGGTTAAGTAACCTGTCAACGGCTACCACAAGCCGAGAAGTGTGCAGTAAGTGACTTTCTGAAAAAGTGGTTATGGTGCCTTGGGAAAGTACTATAAAAAAAATTATCCCAACCCCCTTTTTAAATGAAATGTCGAAAAATATGGAATGTGTTATGTCGTGCCATCCGGCTGACCCCCGGCGCTCCCCGGTACCCGGGCCGGAGAGTGAGAAATTTGCTACCGAAGACCTCACTGAAGTAGGTGACCAGGCTTCAGTGTTCGTTAATGCTACTGGAAACAAGAAGAAACTAGTGCAGCAGGCCCTTCACCCAGGTTTATTTACCAGGGCCAAGAGTATGTCTATGAGCAACATACCAAACACCCAAACCAAAGAAAGCTCCTCTCAGCTGGATGCTGAAATGCAGCAATCAGATTTAGAAACAGTCACCCAGTGCTCCCAAATATCAAAACCACCAGACTGGCAAAGAGTTCCCATGCTACGCCATCCAAAAAAAAGAAAATTATCCTCCACACCTTCTCCCGAATTAATAAAAACAACAAACAGCTTTAGCGGACTTCCGATAGATCAGCCGGAATATAGGGCGAGAGATGCAAAAGACAAGAAAACTAATAAACCTCCACCTATAATCTTGTACGGAATTGAGGATGTTCATAAGCTCACTGAACTCCTAGAAACCGCAACAGATAGATCTAATTTCTCTTTTAAGATTATTAGCAGAAACCAACTTAAAGTTTTATCAGTGGACCTGGAGATATACAAGAAGGTAATAACTGTTATACGAGAACATGGACTAATAGGACACACCTTTAACAGAAAAGACCAAAAATCCTACAGGATCGTTATAAGAAATCTCCACCACACTACTCCTACTACTGCTATCAAAGAGGCTATTGAAGAGAGTGGCAACACAGTAGTAGGTGAGATTATTAATGCCAAATTTGGTCCCGACAAAAAACCCACTTCTACCTTTTTTGTAAATTTGCTTCAGGGTCCTAATAATAGAGCTTCTAGGGATATTAGATTTATATATCATCAAGCTGTTACTATTGAAGAACCCAGAAAAAGATCCAGTGTAGTGCAATGTCAAAGATGTCAGCAATATGGTCATACCAAAAACTATTGTATGAAACCATATCGCTGTGTCAAGTGTGCTGGACCGCACAAAACTTCGGAATGCACAAAAGTGGATCGCAATACACCTGCTTTATGTGCATTGTGTTTAGGACCCCACCCAGCAAATTATAAAGGCTGTGAGGTATACAAGGAAATCCTATCAAGGAAAACCTCGCAACACTTACCACGTAAACATAAGCAATTTGAGTATAAACCTCAAAAAAATAAGGAAGAAACTGATTATAAAACATCTGCAAATCAGAATAAAGAGGAAATTGAACCGCTGCAGGAGCAGAGGAAAGCACATGAGCACAAATCGTATGCCGATACGGTCAGATCTCAGGTACATCAAAACAATACAATCCATCAACCAGACTCTTATAAAGTCATAGAACAAATGTTTATAAAACAATCCCAAAAGATTGATACTGTATTACAGCAAATGAGTACATTACTTGAACTCATTACAGTACTAGTCTCTAAGTTAACAAAATGACTGCACTAAAAATAGCTACATGGAACATCAATGGCTTGGCACCCAACATCGATGAAGTGGAAATTCTGATCTGTCTACATAGTCTAGACATTCTCCTAATTTCAGAGACACATATGACGACCAGCAGCTCGATAAGAATTAAAGGATATAAGATCTATTCCACAAATCACCCAGACGGTACAGCCCACGGCGGGACAGCAGTGATAATCAAAGCCACTGTTAGACACCATGTGCTACCAAACTACTGTACCGAACATATCCAGGCTACCACAGTAGCAGTCAGTGACAGAAATGGAGACTTTAATATATCATCAATTTATTGTCCCCCGAAACATAAAATAAGTGAAGCACAGTTTTCTGACTACTTTTTAAGCTTAGGATACAGATTTATTGCTGGGGGTGACTGGAATGCGAAGCATTCGCACTGGGGCTCTAGATTAATAACTACACGTGGAAGGGAGCTGAAGAAAAGTGTAGATAAACAGTTCTTGACTACTGTGTCAACTCCAGAACCAACACACTGGCCCACAGACCAGAACAGACTGCCAGACGTTCTAGACTTTTTCATCACAACAGGACTGTCTCGACTGTTCTTCAATGTTGAGTCATGCCTCGATAGCTCATCTAACCATATTCCTGTAATATTGACAGTGAGCACCACTATTCTTAAGAAAGAAGTTCGGCAAACATTATACAACAAATACACAGACTGGGATAGCTTCCGGGAAATAGTTGATACGGAGCTAAGCCTAAAAATAGCACTTAAAACAGAAGAGGATATCGAAGAAGCCACAAAGCATTTCACCACAACAGTTCAAGCTGCCTGCTGGAAAACCTCTCCGGAGCACTTGAATCCCAGGCCACGGCAAAATAAGATATCGTTTGAAATAAAAGAACTGATTCTGAATAAAAGAAAACTGCGAAGAGTATGGCATACTAGCAGGCTCTCAGTAGATAAAAGAGCTCTTAACAAAGCAGTCAAGGATCTTAAACTTGCCATAAAAAATGCAAGGGACAAAACTATGGAATGTTATCTAGATTCCTTAACTGCAACAAGTGCTACTAACTACTCTCTATGGCGAGCTTGTAGGAACTATAATAGGCCTATGGATCCCAAACCGCCGTTACGGTTGCAGAATAACACTTGGGCAAGAACAAGACAAGAAAAAGCTGACGCCTTTGCTGTTCACTTAGCAAAAGTATTCACGCCTAATGATGCTGACCCAAACACTGATGATTCCTTCATAGATTCGGCCCTAAGTCAAGACTTCCAGCTCGATTTGCCGATTAGGCCTACAACTCCGAAAGAAGTCGTGGCAACAATCTCAAAATTGGAGGACAAAAAAGCCCCCGGGTTTGATTTAATAGACAAAAAAGTCTTGAAGGAACTTCCCAAAAAAGCCATAGTTTTTCTAACCATCTTATTTAATGGCATACTAAGAACTGGACACTTTCCATCACTGTGGAGAGTTTCACAAGTAATTATGATACCTAAAGTAGGGAAGCCAGTGAACGAACTTAGCTCATACAGGCCGATTAGTCTACTAACCGTAACGTCAAAACTTTTTGAGTCAGTCCTGCTGCACAGATTATTGGAGGAGATTCATCAAAGAGCCATAATCCCGGACCACCAGTTTGGCTTTCGCCAGCAGCATGGCACTGTGGAACAAGTCCATAGAATCTGCTCTGTGATAAGGAAGGCACTAGAGAGAAAGGAGTACTGCTCCTCTGCCTTCCTAGACGTGCAGCAAGCGTTTGATAGAGTATGGCACAAAGGTCTCTTGTATAAAGTAAAAACTCTTCTACCCTGTACATTCTTCCCCATCATAAAATCTTATCTAACAGAAAGAATATTTCAAATAAGAGAAGAAGAGTGTACATCGCCATTTCACTCAATCAAAGCTGGTGTACCGCAGGGGTCTGTCCTGGGTCCTGTCTTGTATACCATTTACACATGTGATTTACCACAAAGCGAACATGTTACATTAGCAACATTCGCAGACGATACCGCTGTACTGGCATGTAGCAATTGCCCAAACGAAGCTTCAGACTTCCTACAGACTGGATTGCAAGAAATTGAAACTTGGCTTTCAAAGTGGAGAATAAAAACTAGTGTGACAAAATCCGTTCATGTAACCTTCACCCTCCGTAGAGGAGACTGTCCGCCAGTAACTCTGTGCAATCAACAACTCCCGCAAGAACACTGCGTAAAATACTTGGGAATACACCTTGATAGGAGACTCGTATGGAAACAACACATACAGAAGAAGAGAGAAGAAATCAACCTGAAATACAGAGGACTCTACTGGCTGCTTGGCAGAAATTCCAAGCTGTCAGTAGATAATAAGCTACTCATCTACGAAATGCTCTTGAAACCAATTTGGACATACGGGATTCAACTATGGGGTTCGGCGTGTGACTCTAACATAAATATCATACAGAGGGTTCAAAATTACATCCTGAAACAAATATCGAACTGTCCGTGGTTTATAAAAACATCGGAGATTCATGAACACCTCAAAATCAGGACTGTTAAACAGGAAATCAAGACCTGGAGTATGAAATACAGAAAAAGGCTAGAAATGCATCCTAATAAGCTTGCCACGCAACTAACCACACCGGACCTAATAAATAGGCTTAAAAGGCGACAAATCCTAAGTCTTGATAGACACGGTTGACAGAGTGGAGCAGTCTCGATGGAGATTTTGCTCTGACCGTCTAACAGCTCTCAACACATCTGCTCATAGTCTAGCTGACTGATTGCAAGATAAAGAAAAAAAAAAAAAAAAAAAAAAAAAAAGTTCTTATTCAACTAGCCCGAACAAGGGCTTCAGTAGCCCAGAGGAACCAAATAGCCTCTGAAATTCTGCTGTGGAAGATCGCGGGAATCTAACAAACACTAGTAATTTCCATCCCAATAAAACCTTTATGATTGAATTCTAATATTAAGGAATGGAGGAGCAAAGTGTTCGCTAAAGGTCACGTCCCTCAGCACTGAGGAACATGATGAACGAGGAGGAAGAGGGTACAAATAGACATATGAGCTTATAATTCGTCTGCTGGTTTAAGTAATTACCGAAGTAATTCATGACAGATAGTTTTCTAAAATTACGAGTAATAATACGTGTTATTGTTACCCTGTATTTCAAAATTTACTTCAGTTAATTACGACTACCTCATTGATTCACGAGACGCCGTTATATTTTAACTGTTACTGCGTTTTTTTTTGTTGCACTGGCAATGGAATTAGTACCGTCCAAAATGTCGTGGGACAACCATTGTTGTTTTTTAGGTTAAATTTTTACTTCGCTGTGGCTAATGGCACCTGTGAATGCTATGTTAAGTGCTTTCTGTATTTTCTATTTGTTCTGATTCGCTTTAAGCTAGCTAATAATATACTTAGAACGGCTTGTAGTGTTTATTACATAATTGGGATTTGTCGATAAAAATCCCCATATTTTACCCCCCTTAAGTCTCCGACACTGGTGCACGGACACATTGTATATATATATATATAAACAGGCTCATATTAACGTAGTACGAGGGCTGCACTAAAAGTATCGGGAATGGAATATTTCCACTGTTCCTGTCATATTAAAATCTTTTTAATTAAAAACTCCTTGGTTTTAAAAATCGAATACCATTTATTTATTTTAAAAAAGATTCTCGGTCTTGTCACGTGGTTTTGTCAAACTTGTTCAGTCGTTGAGAAAATGGAATTGACTCGAGAAAATTCAAGAGCGATGATTTATTATGACTTTCGAAGTGGTTTAACACAAAAACAGTGTGTTGACCGGATGATTTCTGCATTTGGTGATGAAGCCCCATCCAAAACCACTATTTATCGCTGGTCTGCTGAGTTTCAACGTGGACGTGTCAAGCTCAGTGATGATCCCCGTCATAATTTGCGTAATTACTGGTGGTAGGACCTCTTGTGAGTCCGCGCGGATAGGTACCACCGCCCTGCCTATTTCTGCCGTGAAGCAGTAATGCGTTTCGGTTTGAAGGGTGGGGCAGCCGTTGTAACTATACTGAGACCTTAGAACTTATATCTCAAGGTGGGTGGCGCATTTACGTTGTGGATGTCTATGGGCTCTAGTAACCACTTAACACCAGGTGAGCTGTGAGCTCGTCCACCCATCTAAGCAATAAAAAAAAAAAAAAAAGGTCGTCCAAAAACTGCAGTCACCCAAGAAAACGTTGATGCTGTGCGTAAGCTGATTGAGGAAGATCGACATGTGACATACCGCGAAATTCAGGCAACTTTAGACATTGGCATGAGTCAAATACAAATAATCTTGCATGAACAATTAGGTGTAAAAAAGTTGTTTTCCCGATGGATACCGCATTCGCTCTGTGAAGAGCAAAAAGCGGCTCGCGTTACTTGGTGCGTCAGAAGTCTCGAAAGATTCCACGCAGGATCCTCAAATGCTGTATACCAAATTGTATCAGGTGACGAATCCTGGATATACGCGTACGAACCTGAAACAAAAAACCAGTCACGAGTTTGGGTGTTCGAAAACGAGTTAAAGCCAACAAAAATTGTTCGTTCACGGAGTGTTGCAAAAAAAATGGTGGCCACGTTTGTCTTCAAAACCGGCCATGTTGCGACTATTCCTCTTGAGGGACAAAGAACGGTTAATGCAGAATGGTATGCTAGCATTTGTTTGCCACAGGTCGTTTCTGAACTCCGTAAAGAGAACTGCAACCGCCGCATCATCCTCCATCACGACAATGCGAGTTCTCACACCGCGCACAGAACAAAAGAGTTTTTAGAGCAAGAAAACATAGAATTATTAGACTATCCGCCGTACAGCCCCGACCTAAGCCCTAATGATTTCTATACTTTCCCTAAAATAAAGAATAAATTGCGTGGACAGAGATTTTCATCACCTGAAGAAGCTGTGGACGCCTACAAAACGGCCAGTTTGGAGACCCCAACTTCCGAATGGAATAGTTGCTTCAATGATTGGTTCCATTGTATGGAAAAATGTGTCAAATTTCGCAGAGAATACTTCGAAAAGCAATAAATACTTTTTTAAATAGTAATGTTGTGTCACTTCGTTAATTCCCGAAATTTTCAGTGCCGCCTATGTAGTAGCTCACTGAGTTTCTCGCTGGATCTTCTCAGTGGGTCGCGTTTCCGATCCGGTGGTAGATTCTGCGAAGCACTGCTATTAGTAGGGCTATTGTTAGCGCGGTTACGCTGCCATAAGCCCCTAGGTTACCAGTTTAGTTATGAAAAAAAAACAACATAATAATTGGAACAGCTGTTCGAAGGACAACGCACGTGGAAAACCCGTTTCGTTTTTATCATCGACAGTAATTCTAAAACGGATCGTTGCGATAAAAATGTAAAACAATAGCATTTCGTTCCGGCGCGTTGTTACCAGTCACCGCCGAGTACATTGTGGTGCACGTTGTTGCGCAGACATCGTCGGAACTATCCTGCATTACGCAATGCTAGTATATATCACGCTAATTGCACTTGTGCGTTTACTACTAAGTGTTAGTTTGATTTTGATCTGGACCTTGGGGGTGGAGCGAAAGAAGCACGATCTTTTGTAATATCGGATGCGTTTGATACGTTAATGATACATCGTTTTTTTTATAATTAAGATATGCTTATTCGGTTTATGATATATTATGTGAGTATTAGGCTACCCGTGCACTAGGCAGTCTGGCAACCGAAATATTTGAGCAGCCAGCTATAGCAGCCAATTGACGCCCATTTATGATGCTTTCCTCGAGCGATTTGGACTTTATCTCGTAAAAAACGCAAGGAAAATAAAAGACACTGGATTCATCCTCTTTTTCGAGAACGGCATTCAAAAGGCTTATTCTATAACTATTTTAAAGATGTTCATACATACCCAGACCGGTTTTTTTAAATACAAGAGATTGTTTTTTTTTTGTACCTCAGCTGATAGCCTTGAGAGGCTATTTCAGCGTAACCTTAACTAGTAGGTGAGCTCACGGGGCTCAAACCGGAGTGATGCTAGCACTGACCCAAGCAAGAGCAGTGCTTCGTAGAATCTACCACCGGATCGGAAACGCGACCCACTGAGAAGATCTGGCGAAAAACTTAGTGGGCTCTGTCTATAGGTTAATTCGCTCGTCGAGCCTTTCGTCGCTAGCGACGGGTTCGACGAGGGCAGTGACCGGAAGCTGCTGTGCAACAGGCGCGTTGTATTGGCTGCCACAGCCAAGAGTTCCGGGCTACTTATGTGCGCGGGCTCCCATACAACGCCGTATATTCTTCGTCTGGCTGCCGCAGCCTGGTTGCCGCACCCAGACTGCCTAGTGCGCGAGGAGTCTTAATGTTACACAATTTGTGTTAGCGTGACGGGTATCTTTCGTAAATATCGACTAGTGGACCCGACAGACGTCCCACATTCACATACGACATAAATCCGAAAATTTCAAACATAAAATATTCACATTCACATGCATAGTCTTTATTTTTTCTATTCATTGATAGCTGTAGGGGCTATCCCAACTTCGCGCGGACGACAAAATTATAATATTATGTTGTAAATCTAGTTGTGAAAGGCTGTTTGGTTTAAGCGATATTGTTGCATCTTTTCAGGAAAACCATTTAAAATTTAGAATTTGGAAAATAATGTCAGAACAAACAAAAAATTTCAGCTATTTAAATGAAGTAAGCTTAATTGAAGTTGCATAGGTGCACATTTTCTTTGTCAGCATAACAGAGAAATCTTTCGTAATTTCTCTAAAATCTCCATCAAATCTAAGAGATAAATCTCACGTCGAAGAACAAGTAATGTAAAACAACAAAACAATTAATGATATCGAATTACTTAATGAGTCTTACGACCTATTGTTCGTTAAATCAGTTGCGGACCGTGTGAAACCCGCTTAACCGAATAAATAGACTGTCTCGTGGACCTTGTGATTGTGAGAACACGACCTTATTATTTGGTTACAAAAACTGAGATCCCGCTAAAAATCCCGTTCGTTCACCACGAAACCGACGAGTATTCATTCTGTTGCTCACGGAATGATATTGTGTTTATATTCTTCTCACTTTCTAAGGAGCTACCCAAATAAAGAAACCACTTCGACCCTTACGGATTCGCGTCGTGCCTCTAAACCTTAAACTCCGAACTCCGTCTGCAGGTTAAAAAATCAAAATATATGTAATAATTTCGTAAACTAATCACTAAACAAACTCTTAATGCCATAACCGACAAACAATCTCAACAATAAATAACTTAAAATTTAATTTTACTTCACCTGTAATTTATCAAACTATATCGTATAATCAATAAACAATCACTAGAGTAGACATTAATAAATGTAGTTTAATAAGCACGTCTCTAGATTTTATTAGAAAGCAGAACATCGAATATTTATGCACAAAATATCAGACAATCTTCGCAAACAACTGGCACGTATGTTGACATAAAATGTCACAGATCTTATTTAAATAGATCAGTTTATCGATTATATTACTATCGATTATATTATTTATCGAATACAAAACACATCAAGGGGTGAAAGACTATTTGGTTTAGGCGACATTATTGCAAGTTTACAGCCATTTAAAGTTTAAAATTTCGAAAAAATATAACATAAAAACTTCTTCAATTATCTGAATGGAGTAAGCTTAATTAAAGTTCAATTAAAAACATCGAACTGTTAATGCTAATACCAAAAAAAAACGCACCTTTAATTACAAAGATAAATATCGCCTATATATTAAGCGAGATGTCCCTTAAATCAAAAATAGATTTTGACCCCTCGACACTGTTTTTGTGCACAACAAATCGAGCGTAGAAATAGTTCCGTGGCAAACAAAACATTGATGGAACATTGGTTCACAAATTGTTTTCATTAATGTTATGAGCAATATGCGGATGCGGGCTTCGATACAGTTTCCGGACAACATTGACGACGCGACCAACTCTAACAATGCAGTTTTAACGTTTAAACTTTTACAATGTTCTTAAATTAAATTAGTGAATTGGCTTAGATATAAAAAACTACTTAATAAAAAAGTTAATATTAAAACTCCTCGCGTACCACCAATTGCGAGTCCAATGGTCGCGGTTGCAAAGTTTCTGACGTCAATTTGAACCTTACGGTAGTGAGAAAAGCGAGTACATGATGTTTCTCCTTAGGAAAACGATGCATCAACACGCGGGAGTCAACACTCACATTGACTTCAAAGCTCAAAGTCAGTAAACAATTAATATATGAGGGAGAGCTTTTTGTTTCTTTATTTCGTTCACACGCTTTAAGTACTCAATCGATCATTATGAAATTTTCAGGGTGAAAAAAAAGACAGTATCTTTTTCCATTCTATTCCATTTATCATAAAAAAAAGTATTGTTCCGGAGGATTTGTATTACTTTTCTACGTGAACCTTAGTAAAGCTTCGTTTAGCATGTGCTTTATACAACAAGAACTTCAACAACAAGAACAAGGTTCGTAAATCTAAATTATGGCTAAGTTGGTTTCAGTGCTACTACCAGTAATGGCCATTAGCCTTTCGCGGTGGACTAGACCAGATAACGTTTGTACCGTGCATGATAAAATACATTCTGGTTTATAGGTAAGATCGGCATTATAACAACCAAATTGAGACTTCACTATTCTTTAGGCTTTTACACATTCCTGCTGAGGAGACAGTATACAGTAAGCCGACGCAGTAAGTCGCAATCGTGGACAATGTTCATCCCATAACAATGAAAAAAAAATCATTTTTTATTATGATTTTTTTATTGATAAAAAAAACTACTTTACAAAGTTATCGAATTCAATGATTTATAAAAAAGATATAATAAAAATATTATGTAATTTTTTGCATGTTATTACAAAGTTAAGTCGTACACTGTGTGCATTACTAATAAAAATCTTACGTTACGGACGTTTTTTCCCGGTTAGGATACCCCACCGCATCGTCCCATAAGGAACTTCGTTCCAAAAAAGTATTTCTTATGCGTATAGCAAAGTAGTTCCCTACGTAATTATGTTGAATGAAGTCAACGCAACGGACAATAGAAACCACTTGTTCGTGAAACAATAGCTTATCAGTTTGTCAACGGCGAACCGTGTCACGTTCGTAAGCCGTTAAGGGTTCCACGACACGAGAATGTACTCATAAGGCACAAATATAAATGCATTTCAAACAATACATTGAGTGTTTCTTAAATTACAGAAAACATCAAGTGAAAACTAAACGATCGTTTTAAAACAAACAGCATATTATCCACAATGACGACAATGTACTAGTTTTTGTGAAAATATTATAATAATTGTAAATAGACTTTATATAAATTGTAAATAGGCTTTAACAAAAACCGACTTCAAATAGAAAAAAAAGATATTCCAAAACAAATTAATATACACTAAAAACAATAATCATCGAAATCGGTTGGCGTGATATTGAGTTATTCATCTATTTGTCGCACACGTACTTATTGCAAATTTAGGTCTTATATAGTTTTCTCATGGATACCATTATCAGAACTGGACTAAATTGAAATACGACCACACGGGAAGCGTCAGCTTTCTAATAAAAAAATAATCATCAAAATCGATTAACCCAGTCAAAAGTTATAAGGTAACAAACATAAAAAAACATAGTCAAATTGAGAACTTCTCCATTTTTGAAGTCGGTTAAAAATATAACACGTAATGGCGTGACATTTTCTGCGGATTTCAATAATCTCGCATTTCGATTAGACACCGCTGTGCAGTGATGAATTGCTAACCTGCCTAGTTACAGTTCAGTTAGCCTAATGTTTTTAACTTAACGAAAAATTAAGATTACTCGGTCGATGGCTTAATATCTTTTGCTACTTAAATATCTCATCAGATTAGAAAATTTAGTATATTTTTTTTTTTATTGCTCGATGGGTGGACGAGCTCACAGCCCACTTGGTGTTAAGTGGTTACTGGAGCCCATAGACATCCACAACGTAAGTGCGCCACCCACCTTGAGATACAAGTACTAAGGTCTCAAGTATAGTTACAACGGCTGCCCCACCCTTCAAACCGAAACGCATTACTGCTTCACGGCAGAAATAGGCAGGGTAGTGGTACCCACCCGCGCGGACTCACAAGAGGTCCTACCACCAGTATCATGCAATTTTAGTATTTTCATCGGTTTTCGCGAATCGTAGACATAATTATAACTACATTTACGAATTAATCTTGCGTTTTTCATTCTCATTTTAATTTTTTTTTGACATTCCGAATACAGTTTTCGTGTTCAATGGACGTTTGAAGTGCTATTTGTCTATATTTGAATATTCGTGCAATATTCAAAGCCATGAAAAACAAAATTGTATTTTTTTTAAATATATTGGCCTATTTTATCAAATAATCCGGAGAAAAAAAACGATGTTTTGCATTTGGTTTGTAATGTCCTGTGTTTACAATGAATTGGGGATTCGTTCATTTAATTTCGACATTTTTTTTTTTTTGTCAAATAGACAATTATGGTAGTACTTACATAATATTGTTAGTAAAAGAAATACATATACTATGTAATGGAATTCTTATGTTTTTGTACTCCGTCTAGGCACGTTTAATTGATCATTGGCGTGCGGACTTTGCTGCTGAGGCGTCGGTGAAAACGAAGCATGCCAAGTATGCTGCTCTGAAATCTACATACCTGTTTGTTCCAGTGCCAGTGGAAACGACGGGTGTGTGGAGTTCGGAGGCCAAAAAATTTATTGCCGCAATTGGCCACCGCCTCAGCGAGCTAGGCCACGATCCTAGGTCTGGGTCGTACCTGATCCAGAGATTATCCATTGCCATACAGCGTGGCAATGCTGCTAGCGTAATGGGTACTTTCGGGCCAGGTGCGATCCAGAGTGGCTTGTTTGACTAGCCGATGTCTACGCGCGCATTGCTGTTAGCGTGGACCTATAAGCTACTTATGACGACGCTTGTAGCTGAAAGTAAGTATTGTACTGATTGATCATCTAGTTTAACTAGAGTTACGCTCGCTAGCTTTGCTACTAGTGGTAATGCATATTGTAAGCCTGTACCACTGCCCTGTCTATTTTGAACGCGAAGCAGTTATGCATTCCAGGTTGGAGGATGGAACAGCCGTTGTACTAATATATAGACACAATTGAGGCTTCAATTTCGTGTATCCAAAGTGGGTGACGGTATTTACGTTGTGAATCCTATAGGCACGAGAAACAACTTAAAATTAAGTGAACCCTATCGATTGAAGTCTTGCTTGCTTGAAGTCTGTGAAAATAGCATTGAAAGATTTTTTTTTATTGCTTAGGTGGGTGGACGAGCTCACAGCCCACCTGGTGTTACGTGGTTACTGGAGCCCATAGACATCTACAACGTAAATGCGCCACCTACCTAGAGATATAAGTTCTAAGGTCTCAGTATAGTTACAACGGCTACCCCACTCTTCAAACCGAAACGCATTACTGCTTCATGGCAGAAATAGGCAAGGTGATGGTACTCACCCGCACGGACTCACAAGAGGTACTACCACCAGTAAAAAAGATTTTGCGGTAGGCAGCGGCTTGGCTCTGCCCCTGGCATTGCTGAAGTCCATGGGCGTTGGTAACCACTCACCATCAGGTGGGCCGTATGCTCGTCTGCCTACAAGGACAATAAAAAAATAATAATTGGAAATGCCCCTTAGGATACCAGCGAATAGGGAGGGCAAAAAAATAAACATTACGCCAATGACAGGTACAAGTTTTAAAAAATTTTTCGATAGCCAACAATTCCCAAATGCTATTTTTTTAACATTGTCAAGATTTACCGAGAACCTTACAGTGGGCTAACGAGTAGTTGAACGACTTGTTTATCATTTTCGTTTGAAACAACACGTCTAAGCACGATTTCACTTCGTCACGAATATTCCATAATTTTTAACGACACTTTTCCCTTGGCCATTTATGTGTAAACCGATTAGATATTTACTAAGCCAGGCTCCACTGACCACAGTATCACAATGTGGCTGTTTTTTTGTTTTCCTTAAAAACCGTAAATTGTTTCTAATTCATTATATAGGTTGAATTTTTATTATTAGCATTGATGATGACCAGCTCACGAGCCTATTGACATTAAGCGTTTACGTTAAGCCATGCATACAAGAACCACTCTAACATCTGAAGCTATCTGATATTAGCATACTAGCGACAGTAGATTTTACTTCCACGGAACCATTAACGCCAGTCGATTTTGTTTAGACGGGTTCATCTTTCTCGAGTGGCCCATCTGGCGTTTAGCAGTTACTGCAGTCCATAGAAATAAAAAATTGTACGCCGCCACATTTGAGATATGAGGTCGAAATTTCAATTGTATAATATAACGGCTTTCTCATCAAACCGAAATGCACGACTAAGTGTCACATATTATCTTATACCTACAAACAGCCACAAATATAATATTTTAATATGAAATGTATACATTATAATTCTATTAACAAAATGAAAAAAAATAAAAAAGAAGAGAGGTCAAAATACAATTTAACGAAGAAAAAGGCAATTTTTTGTTGGGATGAATGAATACTTTACGATTATTATTTTTCTGGCCGGGGGCCCGATATTTTAGGATCTTTAGGCGGCGAGACCACGCTTCGAGCACACCACGCCGAGATTGGAGCTTCCGCGCCGGAACTTCTACTGTGCTGGGACGCGGCTGCCCCCTGGATCATCGCGACATCGCCCGGGTGGCCTGGTAGGGCCGCCGTACCGCGGAGACTGGTGTCGTTGGTCGTCGACTATCGGTCGATAGAGGGTGGCGCCGCGTATCTGGTTGTAGTGTTGACCGCGGAAACCCCCCTACTTTGACCGGGTTTTGACCCCGGACGGAGATGTGAGTGCAGGGGAGTCGTTTAGTGCGGTAGGGCCCTAAAATTCCTTGGCTCCGCGGTCTGCTCCCAACACCTGCAGATCGTTAAGTCCCACATACCCTGCACGCTCACTAAGCGCAGGGACCTCGTAGGAGGTTCGATTCCCGGCCCGAAAAAAAAAGAAGCCAACAGCCAACTCAACGAGCCGGCGGCTGCCATCAGTTGGGGACCCAATCTTTCGAAGTGAATACTTTACGATTAGCCCAACTACACAAAATATTGCACCATCACCACTGTGGAATGCCCGGGTCTCGAAATTAATAAATATTATAATTGGACCATAAACGACGTGATGATATTGAAATTTCACTGCCACGATAACACATGTACCTTGTATTAAGACATCACTTGGATGAAAACATGCGCGCTCTTTACAAAAGCATTGTGTAATTTTTTGAATGAATTATATTTATTACTACTAATTGTTTTACTGGAAGATAACATAGGCTTGGTTAATTTCACCGTCGAAAATTCTGACCGGATAAATATATTTATTTACTATTAAACCTTAGTGCGGAAGAAGTGAACCGTTCAGAAGTATTGCATTCTTGCTAAATTCTATTAATGGATGTGATTGTCTCTTTTTAGTGTTGCTTGCGGTTATCGTTCTCGTCGAACCCATCACTCGCGACGAAGGGCTCTACAAGTAAATTAGCCCGCAGACACAGCCCACTGAGTTTCTCGCCGGATCTTTTCAGTTGGTCGCGATTCCGATGCGGTATTAGATTCTGCGAAGCACGGCTCTTGTTAGAGTACGTGTTAGCAACGTCATCAGGTTTGAGCCCCGTGAGCTCACCTACTAGTTAAGGCGACGCTGATATAGCCTCTCAAGGCTATCAGCTTAGGTAGAAAAAAAAAGTTTGTTTTTTCCAGACAAGACCCCAAATTCTCCCAGATTTTATTTTCACAGAAAGTACTATGTGATTCTTATTGTGGTCATTTGCCTAGATCCTTGTTACTACTGGATTTATGTTCTGAATTTATTTGTCTCAAGTGCAAATGCGAAGTATATACATTACAACTACATAGATATTGGCGTCCGCGGCCTTGATGCATATCCCCAAATAAGCTCAATATTAGCAGCTAAGTATACTGACATACTTAAACTCATGATACATGACTTAAATTGGCTCGGCCATAATCATCATAAAGGTTAGCGTTCTCGGACAAAAACCTCTCACAATAAATTTTTATTATTTTTTATATAATCGAACCATAAAATAGACTTTAGACATGAGATTGTTCTGCCGTTCACATTCCGAACGTAGCTTTAAATTTCCTTTGCGGTCTTGAATCTGGTTTTTCCTATTTCATCGCAGATCAAGTCACCTGAGTCATTCTCCGAGTGTGTTCTCTGAGTGTGTATGGATTATTGTTAAATTGCATTTTGATGATTCAACGCGTTTTTTTTATAATCTTTTTTTATATTATTATGTAGTTTGTTTTTAAACGATTTGTGGTTTGCGAAATATGACAATTTTTGATAAAATTATAATTGAGTTGCATTTGCATAATGCAGAAAATGTAGAAATAAGTTTATATACGAATATGTCAACCAAAATCTAATCTATATATATATAAATGAATTGCTGTTCGTTAGTCTCGCTAAAACTCGAGAACGGCTGGACCGATTTGGCTAATTTTGGTCTTGAATTATTTGTGGAAGTCCAGAGAAAGTTTAAAAGGTAGATGCATCGATATATTACCACTAGATCCCGCGTAAAGGCGTCAAAAGTAACCAAACAAAACAGTGCTTAGATTCATATTAAGCACTGTTTTGCCGTCAGTGTCACGCCGACCGTCGAGTGGAACGATCCTAAAATGCGCTGTAAAAAGATGTAAAAAACACGTTTATAAAGAGAAAACAACATGAAATTTAGTATTTTTGATAAGTTTTATAATTTTTATTAACAGATAGTGATAAATATTTGAAATAAATCAGTTATTCTTACCAAATTAGTACTTCAAGAAATTAAATCCTATTATTTTGCTTCGCAGTTATTTCTTTCGCACATATAATAACGGTTACATGCAAGACAAGGATGAAATAGGGCTATTTCAGAACAAGAGTAGTGGAGTCACATAATTTTTTATTTTTTTATTATTTTTTATTGCTTAGATGGGTGGACGAGCTCACAGCCCACCTGGAGTTAAGTGGTTATACTGGAGCCCATAGACATCTACAGCGTATTTACGCTGCCATTTGCGCATTTGCGCAACCCACGTTGAGATATAACTTCTAAGGTCTCAAGTATAGTTACAACGGCTGCCCCACCCTTCAAATCGAAACACATTACTGCTTCACGGCAGAAATAGGTGGGGTGGTGGTACCTACTCGTGCGGACTTACAAGATGTCCTACAACCAGTAATTACGCAAATTATTTTGCGGGTTTGATTTTTATTACACGATGTTATTCGTTCACCGTGGAAGTCAATTGTGAACATTTGTTAAGTACGTATTACGTACGTACGAACACCCCGTGTATCGCTAGATCAGATACGAATGCAACAGACGTCTGTACAACGGACGGCGAAGTGAAATCTGTACACTGGAATTTGTTTTTACATTTTTACAGATTTAATAACAGAGTAATAAAAGAAAAAAGAAGCGATAATTATTTCAAACCTAATTGCTCCAGTGTGGTTTGTGCAGACCATTTTACCGAATCTGACATGTATTTAATAAATAAAACAATTTGATGGGGATTATGTTGTTGTGATTTAAAAAGCTCTTATCCATTTTCCCCACCGATGTGCAAGGTACAATATAGCTAACTTAGGTATAATTATCTATAGTTATACAATATTTGTTGTTAATCATAAGGAATTAAATTGAAAAAAATTAATGAATATGAATTAAAAAAAAACATAATAAAAAATAAATTACATAAAATATTCTTACAAAAAAAGTATAAAATGCGACTCCGTAATACTCTGTTCGGAGCAGTAAAGTTTTAATATCGTAAGTTTAAAAGGGCGTAAGTAAAATTCTATGCGTGTAAATTTTTGCTTTATTTTTAAGGAGATAAGGTTAAATTTGGAATAAAAGTTATTGTAAAAAACTATCTTTTTCTGTCATTCATGGCGTAAGGTCGTAAGTGAACGTTAAAATAATCTAAACTGCACTTTATCGCTTGGGGAAAAGGCATAGTTTAGCTTACAATTATTATGTTATACATCGTTTTTCTCCACTTGATGGTGTAGTCAGATCAGTTAGTTGATGCCATATTTGTGTTTGGTTTTTGTATGTGACGCGTTATCTAGTGGTAATATATCGATGGGTAGATGAATATGAAAATGCTCGGAATTAAATAAAAAAATAACAATTTTGTTATTCCTTTGATGTGTCCCCCCTCGGACGGATTCCTTTTGTTTGTTTTAAGTTTATTTTTTACAAAAGTTTAGGTCTTTTATTTATCGATTGAGGCACTACGAAGTCTGCCGGCTCAGCTAGTAACTAATAAATTTTAAAACCTACCAATCAGAACAGGATGTGTACAGATTAACGAAAACCAGTACACGCATACCCTGTTCTCAGACTGTAAACTTTAATTCAATAATTGAAATTGAAGACTGTTTTCTATTTTAAAATACAGCTTTGAAGTCAGGAAGTGCTGAACTACATTGAAAATCTGTAACACATTACACCTCGTACCACGCTTCTTTCCAAATATGCAAATGCAACCTGCTTTAGACTAAAATTTCGATATTAACATACGTTATTACGTTTTACAGAAATACTCTTAACGAGTCATGCTCCGGTAGCGGGCCAGCTTTAATAATTTAGGTTTTTACAAAATTATGTTACCATTAACAGACCGTGCAACAAACACTTTAGTCTTAGTCTCAGTCAAATTGTTGTTACTTCCAATTATTTAATTCAAGGTTAATCTCAAGAGTAAATCACAGCTTTTTTATACTGCTAATGCTGTTTGTATAGGATTTAGGAAATTCTAAGAAGTCATATCTATTAATAGAAGTAACCTAGAAATTATGTCTCAAATAATAGCATGCAATTCTTATATCTTTATAGGATTTTTTTCTTTTGAAAATCACGCTTTTTTTAACGTTTATTCCTCACTTGAGTGAACCGATTTTCGATTTGTCTTTGTCGCGAGTGTCTTGGGTTACTCACGACTGGCTTATTCTTTCTTATTAGGTAAGCAAAAAAAATAACTCAATAAATCCAGTGCATGAAGTACATGTCTTTTTATTTTTTCATCGCAGCCGACGCTTTAAAAAAGGTTTATCCAATTTCCAAAATCTTGGTACGGCTGTCGTTGGCACTTCTGTGGAGACATTTGCGCAAGCAATGAATAGTTTGGCAAACTAATGTATTTCATTTAATTAGCAATAATCAGTCTCACATATTGTAGATTAGTTTTGTATTTCCTATTGAGAACGCTAGGCGACTGTGCCAGTGAAACATGTTATCTACATTCATAATATGCAAAAACTGTAGCGTCAGCTAACTGCATACAGGTAGTAATTTGATGCAGCTTGTTAACCATCTCAGAACCATAATGTTAAGAATTTTTCAAAGTTATTTAGAGAAGTTCTTATATCATCAATTTAAAACAAAAACGAATAATTATGTTTGTGTTTTAGCAACATTTCGTGTTATGTAGCAATTGGTTACAAAACACGATTTATAAAAATATTCATTTATTTCGAGAAGATGGATAGTGTTTTTTGCTTACGTTAGCACAAGTTGTTTCGTCGCTTCGTTTCTTATGCAACTCAATTATCGGTTGTCAATTAATTACGACCAGCTACATCCAGCACGCCTCTTTATCGGCCTAAATACCTTCGCTAACTGATACTGCATCGCGAATCCAATTTTTTTAGGTTTTATGTAGTTATCGAGGCCCATCAATATCTTAAAAGGTGCCGACCACGTTGAGAGATGAATCCCAAATCTCAGTTTTACAGTACAACGGCTGCTCCGCCTTTCAAACCGAAACGCATTATTACTGTTTCGCGGCACAAAATAGACATGATGGTGGTACCTGTCCGTGAGGATTCACAAAATGTGCCACCTAATTACGCAAATGATGAGTTCTGAAGACTTGATTTTTATTATACCTGGAGTAGGTAAATAGAGACTACTTCTATTTAGGAAATAGGCCTCAGAAACCGCAACATCATGTAAATAATGGAGTACCTATATTGTTATAAATCAATAAAAATACACTGGAAAATTCAGAAACAGTATAGATATAGTACACTTCGCCAAGCCTGACACATTTCATGAGAGTCTCGAACTTAAAATAAATTAAGTGCATTACCGTGGAAATTAGCATTTTTTTACCAAATTTGCGCGGATGGATAGGTAAGCTCACGGGCTCAGCTTGAGAAAATTTGCCAACACTAGCCTTAGTAAGAGTAGTGCTTCGCAGAATCTACCACTGTATCGAAATCACGACCCACTGAGAGGACCCGGGGAGAAAGGCAATGGGGTTTGGTAATTAGGAGTATCAGTAATTTATATATCTATTGTAAAATAATGCATTAGAATGTTCTTTGAATGGAGGCAGTGGCATAGAATAGAACTACCTAATCCCTCCCTGTAGTTATAGTAAAAAGTCTTAAAATCTATGAATTCTGGTGACTACTTTATTAAAAAGGCTAAAAACCATTATAGCAATCCCAATACATTTAGATATTGTTGTTATTTCATCATTTCTTGGAAATATCAATTTCGGCGTCAAAACCTCAACGGAACTAAACGATTAAGTACCATAAAAAGCCTTGAAAAGGTCAAAACGTTGCCTTAAAGTCATGTATCACGGTCAGCTGCCAAGACACTGACTCATCCCGGAGTTCGTTACACCGGCCTTTGTTTTAGCCTGTATCCTTGAATCGCCACGGACGCCACTTGAATCGCTTAGATAGTACGACTTTTTGTATTCTAGACCAGTTTTTTTTTAGGAACACGTCGTTCTGTAATGTGGGCGTCGGATTTCTTGAACTAACCTATACCTAGATCCTTTGTGTCGTTTGAGTTTGGTTATAAATCGTTTGATTTATTTTGATTTTATAAATTGCGTTCGACTACACGAATATTAACAAATTTGTAGGATAAGACTCGGAATTAAGCGAAAAGTATAGTACAGGAAGTAGGTTGAAATTGGAGAGAAGCTGAGATATTAATTCTCAACAAAAAAAAAAGACGCAGCCGCGGAATTGACATAGTGATTTTCTTCCTCTTTTAACTTCAGCGACGATTTAGATAGTGAACGAGCTTATTTGTATATTTACACAAAATACTTTACGAAACTTTCCTAAATTTAAAAGGATAATCAAGATCGTATTTTTAATATGTAATTTCATATTTGAAGGTCTGGCATGTTCCGACTTCAATGCCAATTCATCGATCCATGTGCTACTCCGTAATATAGCTGACTGTTGACAATTTGATTTGGATTTTTGAGCTTTTGTTTGAAAAATTGATTACGGAGTCTAGTATCAAATTCGTAATTGATGACTTAAGTACCTGTGAATTGTATTGATCACTTTGTTACTCATCCTTTTTATTATTAGCATTTGCAGACAAGCATCGGCCCATCTAGCCGACGTCAGCAACGCTAGACCCAATATGCAGTAGCTAAGCGTCAGTCATGGACGTCAGTAATGCCAGAAGCACGGCCAAGCCTACCGCTGAGGATTCTCCACAAGCTCTTTTTGAATAAATACATATCATAGCACAGTTAAAATATAGTGATAGATATTCCACTGCAACCTCTGTAAGCACACTGTTTATGAACGCTATAGTTCTAGACAGTACGGATAAACTTTGCCCACTAAGTTTCTGGCTGGATTTTATCAGAGGGTCGCGACTCCGATACGGTGGTAGATTCTGCGAATCACTACTCTTGCTAGGGCTAATGTTAGGAATTTCTCTCAGGTTGAGCCCGTGAGCTCACCTACTTGTCCGGCGGTAGCTGGAATAGCTCTTAGGCTTCCAGGGAATAGGTAGGGAAAAGAGAAGCTTTGCTCCGGCAGCGGACGGTGCGATGATAGAAACGAGACGGTGGGTTCATCTCACACAATTCCTCAGAGCGTATTAGGCAAAAGAAACCTAGACTGGAGCACGTGTTTGCTTTGAGGCAAGAATCTTAGTAAAGTGGCTACACCAGCCGCCCAGTATACTAAAACACCAACACTATGTTACTGGAGCGGATAATACTTTCAACTTTTTTTTTTATAATTGAAAGATTACTGGTGGCCCTGGGGCCCTTCCAGTTTCACCAGTATAGGTGGGCGAGCAAAGGCTCAGCCATGAGGGGTGGGATCTGCCCGAGCGCCTCCAAAGGAGAATTAACAACTCAAGAGCAACTGCTTCGCAAATGAATCTATTACCGCAACGGAATTACGACCCGCTGAGATGACCTGGCGGGAAACTCCGCGTACTGATGCATGGCTTAGGTTATACGATGAACCCCTTGCTGAGTTCGACGAGTATGGTTACCGGGGTCCCTAAACCAGCTCCTAGTGTTAGAGCTGAAGGCGTCTAATGCAAGTATTAGATCTGATGGATCCGTAAGGACGTGTCTAGCGCACTACTTTCAACTGATGAGGAGTAATAAACATCAAAATACTATTTACTTCAAGAGCTTAGTCTTTCGCTGTACAATATTAATTGTCGGTCATTTTACTCTTCATTCCTCATCAACATTGTGGTTTTTCTTTCGTTCTCATTATACCAGGTCAATCAATCCATCAACTATTATTATTACTATAAACGAAAGCTTAATGCATTTCTCCTTGTGATTTATACGAAATGAATAACGCAAACTATTACAATCTATAGTTGTTTTAAGTCTAAAAAGTTTAGTTACGTTGTAAGGTAGTTTCAAATGCAACAGTTTTCCAGACTTGTAACAACAGTCTAATGAAAAGCTTAACAAATTCTGACCTCCTTTGAACTGGTTGTGACTGGGCTATTATTAGTCATGGTGTTTATAAATAACTTTAAAATATTAGCTACAATATAATAAATGGTTCGCTTTGTGAATTGTTAAGAGAATAATGTTATCGAAAGAAAAATTTAATGAAATAACACCTTAGCAATGTCAACATTATACATACCTGTTATGGGCAACGGGACTTTAAATGTAACACAGTTCCAGCGGATCACAAAACACCAAAACCATCTATAATCACTCAGTACACCAACAAACGATGGTACACGGACTTTTAATACAAAATTTGTTATTCGAATATTCGTTTGTTTTTTTTTAATTTATTTATTTATCGATTTTAAGTTGAATGATTTATTTTAACGACGATACTACCGATTTGAGGCGGTCGAGCAACTGCCATCGGCTGCAAAGCCTGTGTCGATGACACTGCGCAGATAGTCCATCTCATTCGAACCCCAATGAAACGTTCTAGAGAGAACGAAACAAAAGATAATCGGAATGCAAGAACATAAACGTGGTTGTAAACGTGTGGGCGTTTCATATGCATATCAAGCTTTTTGATGCGTTAGAAAGGGACGTAAAATGACTACAGCCTTCTGAGGTTGACTGTGAATATGTAGGCGCACGATGCGTAGAAAATGTGAGGAAAAATTGTTACTTTCTTCATTAAGGAGAAGTCTGTTGTTTTATGTTAGTTTCCATATCAAATATAAGTGACAGTTTTTAAAGTGAAAACTCCTTAGAACCGTTGCGATTCGATATTCGATGAAATGAAAAAGCAACACTAAAAAAGGACAAACGTATACAACTTCATTGCTACCGCGTGCGAATTGCATCTTTATTGCTTTGTTCTATGCACTAAATATTTAAATTTAAATATGTTCTATCCACTAAATAAACAAAACACGAGAGCAGTGTTTACTACACCAATGTATTTAATGATTTTATCATATAATCCAAGGCGGGTTGGTGTTATACAGGCAACCGGTCGTTGATTCGAAATCCATATGCAGCAGAATAAAAAAAAACGCAGCCCCAAACCCACATGATGAGAGATTAGGATAAGAATTAAGAAAGAGAACAAAGATTTTTTTATTGCATCGATGAATGGACGAGCTCACGGTCCCCCTGATGTTAAGTGGTTACCCTAGCCCATAGACATCTACAATGTAAATGCCGCCACCCACCTTGAGACATGAGTTGTGAGGTCTCACTTTTAACAGTACAACGGCTGCCCTGCCCTTCAAATCGAAAGGCATTACTGCTTCACGGCAGAAATAGGCAGGGCAGTGGTATCAACCACCAGTGATTACGCAAATTATAATTTTGCGGGTTTGCTGTTTATTACACGATGTTATTCCTTCACCGTGGAAGTCATTTGTTAAGTACGTATTTCATTGGAAAAATCGGTACTTACCAGCGGGATTCGAACACTGACGCATCGCTACACACGAATGCACCGTACGCCTTATCCTTTAGGCCATGACGACGATCTATGGATATACATACCTATACTGGCATAAATACTGTATACCACCTTTACCTGAGGTTATAATGAGTGACAGTTCACTGGTGGTAGGACCTCTTGGGAGTCCGCACGGGTAGGTACCACCACCCCGCCTATTTCCGCCGTGAAGCAGTAATGCGTTTCGGTTCGAAGGGTGGGGTAGCCGTTGTAACTATATTGATCTTAGAACTTATATCCCGAGGTGGGTGGCGCATCTACGATGTAGATGTCTATGGGCTCCAGTAACCACTTAACACCAGGTGGGCTGTGAGCTCGTCCATCCATCTAAGCAATAATAAAAAAAAAAGTTATGACTTCATTTATTCTTTCTCATCTTTATTCGCTTTATTATTACACAAGTTTCAAAGTTTCCAGAGCTATAGCATTAAATCTTCCCGCTTATGTGTGAATCTTACCCTTAACATATAACAAAATATGTATACGTTATTGCGAACTGACATCTAAATCGTAGGCAACAGAGTTGAAATTCGTAAAACGATATTAAGACCGAAACCACAGTTATAGAGTTGAAGTTAGTCAGAATACGAACTGGCAACGTCTCGCCCGGCAAAACGAGCTGAAGTTAACAACAATTCTGTTAGTTCGGAATATATTTAGTAACGTGAAAGTCGTGTCGCATCGTAATGTTTTAATCATTGTTTTTGCCACGAATTCTTGTTTTATTTTTATTTGTATAATTTCTTTTATAATTTTTTTGTATGAAAAATGATCGGTGGCGATTATACTTTGGAGCTGTGCAACGTTTTCCATTCGGGACAGGTTCGTTTGTAGATATAAAGTCTAATTTAAATGAATAGTGTCGTTTTATTGAGTTAAGTAACGCAGCGTTGTTTTTACTGTGGTTTGTTGTTGTACGTTTGCAAGCGTTGTTGTCGAAATATTCTGGGTCAAATATTTGGGCACTGCAGTAGTTGAATTAAGTGGTCGAGGGACCGGTTCGCGATTTTAGAAAATCGTAGGTCTCAGGTGCTAGTGAATTTTGCCCACTGAGTTTCTCGCCGGATTTTCTCAGTGGGTCGCGTTTCCGATCCGGTGGTAGATTCTGCGAAGCACTGCTCTTGCTAGGGTCAGTGTTAGCAACTCTCCGGTTTGAGCCCCGTGAGCTCACCTACACACGTTAGGGTGAAGCGGAAATAGCCTCTCAAGGCTATCAGCATAAGTAGGGAAAAAAAAAAGTGAATTTCTAAACTAGTCCTTATTTTTAATTAAATAAGACACCACAAGCCAAAAAATTAAATTTACTATTATTCTCTTACGATCCTAGTCAGGATCTTAGAACGAATTAATAAAATTATTCTAATGTATTTGATACGTAAACCAATTTTTTTATTTAACCGGACGTCTTGAAGCTTATGAAAATTACGTTGAAAGATTTCGTTGCATACATAGATGCTTATTAAGCTCTTAAAAGCGTATTAAAACAGGGCTGCATCGCGTGATGTTTTAGACATAACCGTCACAATACTTACGAATCGGTAAAAGCTATTTTCTTTTTGTTTGCTTTGAAGAGGTACATATTTATTAATAATACAGTGCTTTTGATTACTTATCGTTACTACCGATTGATTCCTTGCTTAAAATAATGCTTTAGCGAAATAATTATGTCTTGGGTCACTTTTATATTTGACGTTTAAGGTAAAGTGTCCTTGGAAAATAGTCTAAGCTCGTTGATGTCTTTTGTGAGAGGAAGTTCTTCAATCCTTGTATTTTGCCAGGTTAAAGCCCCATTAGCTCACTTACTCGTTTGGAGGATCTAATGTAAACCTCGAGATTTTTTTTATTTATTGCTTAGATGGTTGGAGCGAGCTCATAGCCCACCTGGTGTTAAGTAGTTACTGGAGCCCATAGACATCTTCAACGAAAATGCGCCACCCACCTTGAGATATAAGCTGTAAGGTCTCAGTATAGTTACAACGGCTGCTCCACCCTTCAAACCGAAACGCATTACTGCTTCACGGCGGTACGTACCCTGGTGGAAATAATCGTAGTTGAAATTTACTAATTTGTATTCGCTGAGGCGCGATGGAGCCAGCCAGACCGCTAACAGCGAATCCATGAAACATCGATTTCATCGTCTGATTCTTTCGTTAAAAATTAACTACTGATTCTCAGGTGGAACCAGGCAGCTTCTTCCAACGTCTCACTGGAGGCGTGAAGACAGGAGTTATCCTTAAAGATGTGTCCTTCACGACACACAGCGGCGAAGTCACGGCCATACTGGGATCTAAAGGTTAGTGACGTAACTTCAGTTGTACTTCATAAAATTGTATAGTTGTTATTTCTAAGTACCCTCGATAAAAATAAGAGTTTAATAAAAGAAATAATCTATACTAATATTATAAAGCTGAAGAGTGTTTGTTTGAACGCGCTAACCTCAGGACCTACTGGTTCGATTTGAGAAATTCTTTCTTAGATAACCCATTTATCGATAAAGGCTATAGATTATAGGCTATAGGATATAACATCACGCTAAGACCAATACAAGCGGAGCACCAATAAAGAATGTTTTAAAATCGGTGTTATTTTTCCCTTTTGTGAGTTTCCGCTGCGTACGCTGTAAAAACGGTTATAGTTTCGTTAAAATAATGTATGATAGAATTGTTTCCCTTTAAAAGATCTAAAAAAAAGTCCGCGACAGCACCTGTCTATATGTTAAGGCTGGCTCACAATAACTTTTTTATGCTAACAAAATTTGTTCTAAAATAAATCATTATTTGTGAACTATTCCACGCGAACGAATAAAGTCGCGGGCAAAAGCTAGTTTTACTATAAAATAAAATAACAATTGCATAAGGTGTTTTAATACCATTATAACACACAATACACACTTCTTGCCTTTATCCCCCTATTTGGAGTCGGCGATGCATGTCCTCTTTCTCCATTCGGGCCTATCATACGTCATCTCTCGACTCTCACCCTTCCCTCGCATATCGTAGGTTTTTTTTATTGCCCTTGTAGGCAGACGAGAATATCCACCTGATGGTGAGTGGTTACCGTCGCCCATGGACTTCAGCAATGCCAGGGTCAGAGCCAAGCTACCTACCGTCACACAGTCGGTTTAAATATTCTTAGGAGGCCCGTTTTTCTCCTCCTAATTGATGATCTACACACAGGTAGCGGTAAACGCGCCCTCCTAGACGTGATAGCTCGTCGCGTGCCGTCAAAAGGCCACGTGCTACTCGAAGGCGTACCCTTAGAAGAGGAACAGTTCAACATCAACTGCGCTTTGGTTCGACACTCGACTAGACTGCTGCCAGGACTGAGCGTGCAGCAGACGTTGGCCTTATCACTTACTAAGGTAAGTCCTCCTACATTGGTCTTGGACACTCCTAACTTTTGTTCTCACGATTTGTTCTTACTGGTGGTAGGACCTCTTGTGAGTCCGCGCGGGTGGGTACCACCACCCTGCCTATTTCTGCCGTGAAGCAGTAATGCGTTTCGGTTCGAAGGGTGGGGCAGCCGTTGTAACTATACTTGAGACCTTAGAACTTACATCTCAAGGTGGGTTGCGCATTTAGGTTCTAGATGTCTATGGGCTCCAGTAACCACTTAACACCAGGTGGGCTGTGAGCTCGTCCACCCATCTAAGCAATAAAAAAAATTAAAAAAATGGAACGAGCATCACAGACAGTGGAATCGAATTTCTGTTGTGAATTTGGTTAGACCTTTCACTCCATCAGTGGTCATTATTTTGTCTCCGTCTTTCCTGGTACAAACGCCTCTTAAATGTTGCGAGCCTAGACTTGAATTAAATAACACTCTGTATTCGATACTAAGTCAACATTTTCCGTGTCTTCGTGTGCAAAACTAACCTTACCCATAGAGTTAAACACGCATGTCTTAAATGGGACCGATCGCAAGTTCAATACTGGACTCCTTCCATAATTTATATTTAAATTATTGCAAAATTTCTTATTCGATTCCGTCCGTATTCCGTTCCACAAATAGTCACAGTGAATATTACCATTACGATAAATTACCTTTTATCTGCATGTAAATAAGACCATGGTCCGTGATTCTACAACTACAACCAACGACGACAATATTGACACTTAAAAAGGCTACTTCGTAAAATAAAAAGTTAATTTATTCAAAAGGTTTCATTTACATGTTAAATCTAAAAGTGAAGTCACACTATTTCACAATGCTTTATTCGTTTAGATTTCAGGGTATTTGAAGTCATCGAAAGTGAAACAAGTGATGGCTGACATGGCTCTCTCGCAGGTGATGTTGTCATTTCTCTTTCAAAATACTTTTTAAGCTATTGCATAGCTTCTATCGCGGGCCTTGAGCGCGGCGACTGAATCAAGAAATTCCGTAACGAAAATAACCGGACACCCTCACTACGCCTACTATGTAGCTCGCGTTCAACACATTCACACGTTGCGCTGGTGTAATATTTGTGAAAAAGCGCGCGGCGTGAAGTCACACTGCGTGAGCATCATGACAAGTCTGCCTCTCAGAGAAATGGGCTAAAAAATGGAAAAGCTAGAGCTTATGAGTGTGAAGGGGACAGTTAATGTTTTGTTTTTGTTAATGTTTATAAATATAGCGTGGTCTTATTTTTATTATTGTTTTAATATTGAATTATTATTGTCTAATTGTAATTGCATAAGTTGATAAAAAATGCTTTGCAATAGCTTTACCGCGGTAGTCCCCGGGTGCCACACGTCTTTTTTTTTTTTCTACTATTCAATGGCGAGTTAATATTATATAGCAATATATTTGAGCGTTGACAATTATTTTGCACAGGTTGCGAACAAATGCGTCACGAATTTAACCAAAAGCGAATACAGAAGATTAGTTATTGGAGTGCAATTGATTCGTGATCCAAGTAAGTACCTAATTACTTGATGCGTTTAACTTAATGGATTGACTAACTTAACTGCCATAATTATAAGAGCTTTTAGTACGTGTTTATTAACAGACTAAAGAAAAATTAAAGTTTTGTCTGGTTGTTTTCATGATTTGCCCATTTATGCTAAAACAATATTTACATTATTTAGAATAAACATACTCAATGGAATGTTAACAGACATCAAATCAGTATATTTTTGGTGGCCATTTTTTTATGTATAATATATGCACATGAAGTTAAATAATTATCGGAGGCCGTGAACTTCATGTTATAAACCAATTGGCTTATTTTATTTATTACAATTATTTCCACAACGCGCACTTTAAATTTAAGTGATTCTACCCGCTTTGAATAGCATTGTTTGTTACAGTTATTTTGTTACTGGACGAGCCGACATGGGATTTGGATCCTCTCAACACTTATCTTGTTATATCGATATTATCGAATGCCGCTAAAAAATACGGGACCGCTATCATACTCACAATGGAAAAGCCTAGATCAGGTAGGATATCAACGAAAACAGATCTCGACTTTTGATTTTAAGAATCTTTTTGAATTACATTTGTACCATTCCTAATTTACGGAAATTTCTTTGAACCGATCCTTATATTACGGCGGCTCTCAAACTTTTGTATGTGTATTAGATACATAAATGGAGGTAGATAATTCTAACCAAGTACACTGTTGCAGTGTCCGGCGGGGGTATAGTTCGAAAATTCCTTGCAAATAATTAAAATAATTTTCGGATTCGAATACCGGTGCATCGCTACATAGGAATGCACCGGGTGCCTTATCCTTTAGGCCACGGCAAAAAAGGTATTTTCATGCCACTATGTGCCCAATTAAGATAACTTATTCCGTCCCCAGATGTGTTCCCATTCCTGGACCGGGTGGTGTATCTGTGCCTCGGGGATGTAGTATACGCGGGACCAACGAGGAACTTGCTTGACTACTTCGGCAGCATCGGGTTCCCGTGTCCACAGTTAGAAAACCCGCTCATGTACTACCGTAAGTGCTTTCACAGTCAATTATGAATGTACTATCATGATATGTGTTTCTCATTTTATTTGTAATTTATCTTAAACATCAATTTGCCTATAACTCTCACCAATGGACCGGATAAGTTCAATCTACGCCCGGGAAAAGTTTAGCAATTGTTTTAGCGTAATATACAAGCAATTCGTATACTTACTAAATCTAACAAATTATAATTATACCCATAATACTATTGTAAGCGTTAAAGTAATTAAGCAATTTTACTTTGTTCACTTGTTTCACTTTAAACAAGTTAGTTTATAATTAGTAAAAATAACTTTTGCAAGAACACTAAAATTGTTCAACAAGTTGAAACTTAAATCGTAATCTTCCGCAGTGTGCCTCTCCACCGTTGATAGGAGATCACGGGAGCGCTTCATTGAATCAAACCACCAGATCGCGGCGCTGGTCGAGAAATTTAAGATCGAAGGTCAAGCCATCATGCAGGGGAACCTTCATGAAAACAATCGTATCGTAAACCCTAATAAAGTACAAATGAATTATGGGAAGCCTGGCGGATTTAAGACAGTGTGGATGTTGTACTTGTAAGTATTTAAGCAATATTAATAATATTAATTGCCATATTAGTTCAGTGGCACTAGTACTAAAGCCAGTAGGTGAAAAGCACAATTCACCGAACTCGTCGAAGGCTCGTTTGGATTGTCGATAATCCCATTCTCACGGATCGTTTGGAACCTCTGGGTCAGCGGAGGGACTTCGGTTCCCTCTATATTTTGTACCGTATGTTCCATGGGGAATGCTCTGAGGAATTGTTTGAGATGATCCCTTCATCTCCTTTTTATCAACGCACCGCCCGCCACCGGAGTAGAGTTTCATCCATACTACCTGGAGCCACTGCGGTCATCCACAGTGCGTTTCCAGAGGTCTTTTTTGCCACGTACCATCCGGCTATGGAATGAGCTCCCCTCCACGGCGCTTCCCGAGCGCTATGACATGTCCTTCTTGAAACGAGGCTTGTGGAGAGTATTAAGCGGTAGGCAGCGGCTTGGCTCTGCCCCTGGCATTGCTGAAGTCCATGGGCGACGGTAACCCTTCACCATCAGGTGGGCCGTGTGCTCGTCTGCCTTCAAAGGCAATTAAAAAAAAAAGGCTTTGAAGTTACCAGTCAGGCAAGTGTTTCGCCGAATCTTCTATGCAGGTCGCGATTGCGATCTAGTAGTAACTACAACCATGATTGCCTTGAGTTAACAGGCCTTCTGAAGCGTTCAGGCTGATGTTGAAAAAGCGAATTCACTAATAATAATAAAGTAGTGTAAAAACGGAAAAAAAATCTATTTTTATCCTGGTTGCAATAATAGATCAGACTAATTGTCTTAAAATTAATCCTGCATACGTGTGCAAATTTTCAATTTAACCGTACTTATTGAGGTCTGTTCAAATTATATTTAGATTAAAAAAATTATAGATATATGTTAATCTAATTAAAGCATCTTTAAAATGCTAACATACAAAGACTTATAATATATTACAAAGTTGAAAGTTTTCACCTAATACCTATAATATACTCTCTAGGATGGTTGCGATCATAGAGTAACAAATCCTCTTTATTGTAATATATAATAATAATATGTATTATATTGTTTAAAATATTTATAATTATTATTTATTTGACTTATACATATTTCCAGACGGACTCTAGCTACAATATTCAATCTTAACAAACACGGATTCAAGCAAATGTTTATGAGACTTCTTTGTTTACCGATATATTTTTTCATACTTTGGATTTTCTACAATGAGGCAAAGGTACGCATATATACATTTAGCGCTTTTTTTTCACCCATGCGGCCATACTTGTTACATGCAACTTCATTTTAGCGCGTAATGCGTTCATTTGGATCCAATTAATATTATTATAATAATATTAGTAATAATTAATAATAATAGTGCTTAATATTAATAATATTACTACATTTCTTTATTTGGACAAATATACTCAAAGCAAGCATTATATCAAAGGAAACTTTATTCTTAATACGCTTTTATTAACTTCAGACGTATGTAAGTTAGTATGTAAAGGAATCTTTGAACATGATTGTGACCCCCTTCAAAACGTCGGATTAACTCAAAATTTGACATACTTATTGAGGACCGATGACAAATAAATATTTTAAAAAAAATTGAAAAAATTGAAATTTAACTATTAAAATGAAAAATAAATAATAGTTTAAAAATACTAAAAAAATACGCTTTTATAAAAAATCCAACTAAAAAATAGAAAATAAATTTTAATAAATTGAATTAAAAATAGTGTAAAAAAAAATATTTTTCTTTTTCCAGGATTATCAACGGGCTTTCATTACTAAAAGCGGTTTGATCTTCAACGCAATGGTCGGAACTTATTTTGTCAGCATCATGAACACTATTTGTCTTTGTAAGTGCAATGTTTAGTGTGATCCTGTTGATACTGATCAGGATATTAGAGCAAAGTTCATCGAGTAATTGATCGATGGCGCAATTATACAATTATTGTACATATGGGTGCTCAAATTTTCACATAAATCGGACTTTTTTTTCTTTTTTTATTGCGTAGGTGGGCGAGCTCACGTCACCTGGTGCTATGTGGTTACCGGAGCCCATAGACCCCTACGACGTAAATGCCGCCACCTACCTCCAGTCATAAGTTTTGAACAGTACAATAGCTGCCGTACCCTTCAAACCGAAACGCATTACTGCTTTACGGCAGAAATAGGCGGGGTGGTGTACCTACCCGTGCGGACTCCCAAAACGTCTTACCGCTAGTAATTACACTAATTACAATTTTGCGGGTTTGTTTTTTATTACGCGATGTTCTTCCTTCACCGTGGAAGTCAATCGTGAACAATTGTTAAGTACGTATTTCATCAGAAAAATTGGTACATGCCTGTGGGATTCGAACCCTGATGCATTGCTTGATACGATTGCACCGGGCGCCTTATCCTTTAGGCCACGACGACTTCAATAACCTCTTGACTTCAAATACATTACATTAGTATTATTGTTTTAAACGTAATTTGATGAACAGATTAAAACTCTTTTCAGACGGTCCTTACAGAACTCGGTACTATGAAGAGTCCCAGGAGGGACATTACAGCGGCGCCAGTTTACTTCTGTCTTGGAATATAGTTTCGTTGCCATTTTCATGTATCACTTCGTTCGCTTCGGCTGCAATTATTTACCCGTGAGCCTTATTAAATATTTTCTGAAATTATTTCAAACAGCAATCCTATTATTGGATTTTTTTTTATTGCTTAGATGGGTCGGACGAGCTCACAGCCCACTTAGTGTTAAGTGGTTACTGGAGCCCATAGACATCTACAACGTAAATGCGCCACCCACCTTGAGATATAAGTTCTAAGGTCTTATGTATAGTTACGATGGCTGCCCCACCCTTCAAACCGAAACGCGTTACTGCTTCACGGCAGAAATAGGCAGGGTGGTGATACCTACCCGCGCGGGCTCACAAGAGGTCCTACCACCAGTAATTTACCTAAGTAATCGAATATTATTTTGACGAAAGATACCTAATATTAAATAACAGACATCCAAAAAGTGATACTACCTCCGTCGAATAGTCGAGTCCTGTGATTGTTATTTTTAAATACTTCGGAGATTTCAACTTCGCTTCTCAATCTGCGGCAGTGTTGATGCTATGACATCAACGGGGTCTTTTAGCCACTTAACCCCAGAGAGACTCAGCGCTCACACTGTCCCTTCGGTGCGATATTTATCGTTTACTGTACATTTTTGCATTTAAGGATCTTGGCCGATATTTCGGAATCCCTGGACTACATTTACTTCTCATTGGTGCTGTGGTCGTCGTATATTTACGCGGAACAACAAGCGATCGCGATCATGGTATTCGTTAAGAACGGACTGAACGCCGCCATTGTCAACTTGTACATCACTTGCATTTACGTCATGCTCGCCAGTGGAGTGTTAAGGTAGAGGATTCATTAAATACCTTTTTTTTTCCTACCTATGCTGATAGCCTTGAGAGAATATTTCAGCTTCACCTTAAAGTGCAGATGAGCTCACAGGGCTCAAACCGAAAATGTTGCCAACGCTGGCCCTAGCAAGAGCAGCGCTTCGCAGAATCTACCACCGGATCGGAATCGCGACCCACTGAGAAGATCCGGTCAGAAATTCAGTGGGCTGTGTTTATGGATTAGTTTACTCGTCGAGCCCTTTGTCGCAAGCGACGGGTTCGGCGAGGACGGTGACCGGTGCTTGAGGTACCTAAAATCATCGTTAATGGATCGGGAGGATCCGTAATGACGTGTTCAATACCTAAATGCTTATTGCTGTTGTAGTTTGTTTCTTGGAAATCATTGTTGGCACGTACCATCAGGTCTCTAGCAATAGCATCGACCTGAAAAATGAAATCGAAGCCACATATCCACGTCAGCTTCGTGAGAGATATAATCAAAATGATTGTGTTATATAGTGTCTTTTTGTACGTATTCGGTTGAACAAACTCAAGACCTATGAGGCCCTAACTCTCATTTGTGTGGCGATGTCCCACCCTTCAAACCGGAACGCGTTACTGCATCGCGGCAATAATGGACAGGTTGGTGGTACCTACCCGTGTGTGCTGACAAGACGACCTCCAGAAAACAAACTAATATTTTCATACACAATAATTTCCTTATTAACATTTTATATAAATGTTTCTATTACGGTCATATGATTTTAGTTGATAATAACGAAATGAATCGACTGGTAATCGAAATACAAATCCTCTTAACTATGGGCAGCAGTTCAGCTATGCCTGCTAGGTATAGGTCATACCATAAACATAAAACTTATCGAGAGGTGAAAGGTTGTTTGATTTAAGTGACATTTCGTTTAATAACCGACATTTATCTTTGTAATAAAAGGTCCGTTTTATTTGGTATTAGTATCAACAATTCGATGTTTTTAATTAAACTTCTGTAGGTTTACGACGAAAGGAAGATCTTCCGCCGAGCGGGTGATATTGCTCGGTAGACCGACGGTCTGAATGTTGTTGTTTAGAACTTGAATATATGCGAGCTTATCTTGAAAATGTCGTAAGCGAGATTCAGGCATCTGTCAAATATCTTGTGTTCTCTGATGCCTACCGCCACACTTCAATCGCGTTTACCCCATTCAAGCAGCTAAAGAAGCGTTTTTTTTTATATTTTTTCCAAATTCTAAACTTTTAATTGCTCTCCTGTAAAGTTACCAAAATGTCGCTTAAACCTTTCACCTTAGCCAATAGCTTAGCCACCAATAGCCTTTCACTTCTTGATATATTATGTAAGTACATAGAACGAAACTTAATTCTTCGTATTTATTTGACATTCTTTCAAGGAATAACCCAAATAATAATCGTTATTTATAAAATCGATTCTAAATCGAGGTAATATTATCCGCAGATCCTACAAGGGCTTCGAAGACTGGCTCCACTACTTAACTTACATAACGCACACACGTTACGCCTCGATCTTCCTCCACCGGACCGTCTTCAAGCAACCGACCTACAACATTCTGCCTTACAGCGACCACGAGAATTGCACGGGCATCACCAGCCTCATTCAGACCTCGTCGAGTTTAAACACGAATTCCAACGCTAACTGCAGATACGCCAGCGGGAAGGCATTCTTGACTGAACGATTCACGTCGAAAAGTTTCACGGGGGACATTAATTTAGCGGGAGACTTCAATTTAAATTTCAATCTCGGCGTGTCGTTTGCATTCTCCGTCGGTATTATGATTTTCAACAAATTCCTGTATCTGATGCCTCTGCCTAGCTACATAACCGATAAATTTAGAGAATAAAATATCTAATGACATATTTATTTTCAAATAATTTTATAGATTTTAATTTTGTGTACGATACATTAAACTATTTAAAAAAAAAAATCTTTGTAAATTTTTGGAATCAATTTAAAAACTATCTTGAAGAGTTAAAATACAATTTCATTCAGAAAAAAACTAGCACGAAATAAAATAAAAATATTATTGAAAATATTTTATTTTTGACATTACATAATCTAAAGTACATTTAACCACAAACTACCAGCTATATCATAATTTATTTTTTCCAAAAAGACTTATTTTAAAATCGATAACGATATCATTTCGAATCGATATGCGTAGTCACCGAACTCGTATTCTCCATGGATCATGACCTGAATAAAATCGCTGGAGGGTAGAACGAACTGAACGTATCCCGGTAGGCACCAACACCCCGGCAATTTCTGCCGCAAGGCAGTTGTGCGTTCCGGATTGATTAGTCGACTTACACCAAATACATTTTTGTATTCTAGTTGTTTTTTCAGTTTACCTATATCCTAATTATGCTATAATCCCGTACCTAGAATAACATTCTTATTTATATTCTTAACTTAATAAGCAGATGCATGTGTGTCTTGAGATTTGGGGAATCGGTCGAGCCTGTTCTTAAAGCAGTATCCTCTTAGTTTTAGTGAATTTCCTCGTAGTGCGTCGGTTTGTTATGGTCAGCGAACAGAATCTCAATAGCTTTGTAACGAACAGTAACTCGAATGTTTCAATAAGACGTCTCTATATACTTCTCAAGATATTGAATGCCAAGTTCGTCCAAGCATGGTTCATGTATCCTTCTGTATATTTTATCTAAGAGATCAATGTATCCCCTACAATCTTCTTAATTTATCTTTTAACTTTTCTGTCTTCAGTAAAACAATATTATGATCGATTTTAAAATAAACCAACATAATACGATCACACATTCTCAAAAAGAATATTTTGATATCGCTACAATCTTAATCATGTAAGAATAAATTCTTCGACGACTTTTGGATAAGTGGTTGGGACGTAGAGAACGGTGGATTCAGTTTGTGTATCGATTTCATTTTCGTTTGAAACACAGGCCGTGCCGTCTTCTGCAAAAAAAAAAAGATGACTATCAAACATTCACAATCCGAGAATTAGTATAGATTACAGTCAAATGCTAAATTTATTTAAATAATAATTTTCAAAACAATCAGTTCTAGTTTTTGGTTTTGAGGTCATCGTGGCCTTAAGGATAAAGGACGAGGTGCATTCGTATCGAGCGATCGGTGCTGTGGCTCTAATCCCGCAGGCAGGTATCAATGCTTCTCATGTTGACAAACGACTTTCACAATTAAGAAATAATGCAATAGAATAAAACTAACAAAAATTACAATTTGTAATTACTATCAAATTGAGTGGGTCTCTAGTTTGAAGTTGGGTGGTGGCATTAACATTGTAATGTTTACAGGCATCATTAACCACTTAACACTAGATGTACCATGATCTTATCTCTCTGTCCCCAATAAATAAATGACTAAGTTTAATTTCTGGGCAAGTAATTTAAAATGATAAGACGCTTGGTGCATTCTGTAGAGCGACTGTGCCGGTGTTCACATCCCACGGGCCGGAATATTATAGTATTATAATAGTGATTAATAATCTTACATAAATAATAGTGAGTGAAAAAACTAACTCACCGCTATATAAAACTATGGTCTTGTTCAATTTGTTGATTGTGACCTGCAAATAAGGCCTTAAAATTATTTTACAATTTTATTCTTTACTTATCAGTAAAAACGGTATACATAGTTCTAAATTTTTCTAATTACTTCTAAATATTTCTCTAGTACTTATATTTCAATACATTAAAAATGTTACTGAATAATTAATGTGTAATATTTCTCACTCAGTGATATTTAAATCATCTCACAATCAAAAAGTCGCAAATTTGAACCTAGTCATATCACATTTTGGGTTTTAGTTGCATTACGGTAAGAGTAAATAATGAAAAGCAGCTGAGGAATCAATTGAGGTAACTAATGAGAAGGGCAACAGCTCCCACTTAAAGTGTACATAAATATTTTTTTATATAATTACTTTCATTCAAATTTGTCTATTCCATTACTAACTACTACGGTATAAAATGCCACTACACTACTTTGTTCTAATTAAATTATGAACAGAAGTAATGCTATTTTTACCTTTTAAATTTGCCTGGCGTATTTAGCAGGTTGTACTGATCATGCTCGCAGTTGCACTGAAATTTGCGAACATATATTAATATTGACGATAGAAAAATATTCTTTATCGTCAGAAACAGAGTGAATGCAAATTTCAGGTCACCTGCAATTATAATCAATACAACCTATTTGATACATCAGGTGGAAAAGTAAACAACTGTTTGTTCCCATACTTGAATTCTATTATTTATTTTAAATATAAAGCACACTACAATTGCTGTTACCGTAAAGTTAATACTTACTGGTGACATAACAATTTCTCTATATTTTGTCAAGTACAAACGCAAAGGTTTCACGTAGTTATCAAATCCCAGGGTATTCAATGCGAACAATACATCTTCCCCGTTGATGGTCTTGCGTTTTTCAACCTTGCATCTGTCACTAGCCTCGCTCGTTACAAACGATATGAATTCTGATATACATTCCTGAACACATTCCCTTGCATCTTTTGCTATCTGTAAATCAATTAATACTATTTATGAATTAAGAAGAATGTAAATGCAGTATAAATCTACTTTTCAAAATAACATAACAAAGATGTACACTAATGATTGAAAATCAACTTTAAAATATTTAATTTTAAGTGCTTGGTAAATGTAGCAGATTAATCAGCTGAAGAGCAAGGTAAACAACTCCAAGTGACACTGCAGTATTTCCTCAGAGAGGCGACAGTAAATTCATTTTATTTTCAGCAAACAAACACTTCCTATACTGCACTAGTACAGATATTCATAAATAACTTTAAATGAAATAAATAATAATAAAATCAGTACTAGTGGATGTGCAGAATACATGAAGCAAAATTAGTAACGAATGGGTACATTTTCGATGTGTACTGTTCTAATTTTATCAACTCATCTCATCTCTTGGATGTTGTAAAAAGTAAATTTGCAATTCATGAAAGAGGTCCCAGAGGTTTCAAATGATCCATGAGGGATTCTCGACAGCAGAAACGGACATCATCTGTATGAAGTCAAATGGAAGTAGCTGGTAACTGGAGCCCTGGCGCACTAGTTGGAGCAGGACACAAATCCTGCCTGATATGGATTACTGGGACAACCGTTTTATAATACCACTGAGACTGACATCATACCCTCAAGATAAGTGGAAGCATTCACATTATAATGTCAATGAGTTCCAGTAAAAACTCTACATCAGGCAGAACACATTAATGTGGATTACCAATGATATTTACTAATATTGATTGAATAAATATAGAAACATGTGATATGAGTGCCTGCCTATCTATATGCCACATTCATGCAAGAGAATATCTAAGCTTGAAGTTTATATATATGGCCCATAAACTATTTTCGATCTAAAATTACAACTTCCAGTAACTGTACTTCGCTAAAAATATTTTTTAATGCAATTCTTATACCTTTCCATTCTCTGGTATTGCCCTTTTCATTATTTTAGCTATATTCGCGATTGGTAAAAATCTATCCTGTTCTCTTAGCGGTGCATTGCTCTTACTCCCAGAGTCCGAGTTGTTTTCATCTTCTGCAAAAATACTGAAGGTCAGTGTTCTATACAAACTTAAAGAATGCACCAACACGAACGAATTTCTGATTTTAAAATATTTGTTTATATTCAACGAAGACTATTATGTAGTCTAACTTGTAAGTATTATTTTGTTTATGTACTTCTTAGACGATTAAGAAAATTGTTTACCTAACACATCATCAGAATTGACAACAAATGTGTCATCCGCTACCAAAAATCCATTGTCCAATCTCACTAAGTCATTTCCAAGTTCGTCGCTATCCATGATTAGAAATTTTAGTATCTACCTTTAGTAGTAGTTCACGCTTATTAAAAAAATGCGTGCTGGATTTAGAGCTCAGCGTAACGTAGTGTTTACAAAATTGTGTATTCAAGGATGAAGGAAGTACCTATCTTCTTTGAATCATTCGTTCAAATAATCAAGAAAGAATTGATGTGTTCGTCTGATACTACATTGATATTTATATATATATTCACACATTGAGTAAATGGAACTTGATTCTTCTTGTTTTATTTTCTAAAAAATCTATGGAATCACCACTGACTGAAGTATGATTTTTTTAAGGGATTTTATGACCTGGTACCTAAGACCTTTAAGTCATATCTTACTTTAATTTATATTCATATTTTTATGAAAAATGATATTATGGAGTGAAATGAAGTGAAGATGATTAATTTGAGACATTAATCAACTGGGATGAATTTAAATGAAATGAGATGAAATTATATGGGATGACATACAATCTCAGTAAAATGGTGGTCATTTACTGAGATTTCTTCAGTGGACTTTTTGAAGGATTCCGAAAAGCTACGTCAAAGCGTCTTTGTTTCATTTTCCCACATTAATGCACTTTCACAGATATTAAAAAGTTAATAAACCACCGTTAATTACGCAAAATTACAATTTGCGTAATTACTGGTGGTAGGACCTCATGTGAGTCCAGACGGGTAGGTACCACCCCCCCCCCCCTGTTGCTGCCGTGAAGCAGTAATGCGTTTCGGCTTGAAGGGTGGAGCAGCTGTTGTAACTATACTGAGACCTTACAACTTATATCTCAAGGTGGGTGGCGCATTTACGTTGTAGATGTATATGGGCTCCAGTAACCACTTAACACCAGGTGAGCTGTGAGCTCGTCCAACCAACTAAGCAATGAAACAAAAAACTATCTCCTATTGCGTGGTAATGAATAGTATCATTTTAACACGAAAGTTGTACATGACTGACACATATTGACATTTTTTTGTTGAAGTATTGTTGAAGTTTTCAATATTTTTTTGATCTACATATGAAATAATTAGACAGTATAAACGCACTTGTTATCAAAACGCTAGTAAATACGGTCATTGCCAGCTGACTGACAAAACCGGCGCATGCGCAATGTAGGCGTGAGGTGATGGTTTGCTTGTTAGATATAAAATAATTAATAATTGGGAATATAATTGTTTATATGATCGAACAATCACCAATAGTTGTCGAACAAACGATAATTGATCAAAATTAATTACTCTGAGCGATAAAAAGAAAGATATCTAGTAAAGGGAGGCAACTTAAGGGTGATCATTTTGTTTAATTAATTATAAATAAATAAAAGACGAACAAATAATTTTTAAATTCGGACATTAACGAACAAACGACGAACAAATAAATAAAATAAAAAAATCTGAAAATCAAAAAAAAGGGGCCAAATTCAGTAAGCTGGGTATTAGGTACCTATAGGTACCCTGGATACTAAATCAATTTAAAAACACTACCACGTTTATAACGTGTACTTGAAATTTGACGGACTTTTTGGTGGGAACGCGAGGAGAGAGGTTGTGTGATTTGTTTTATTTTGTCTATTTAGTGTTTCTTCAGGTTTAAATGTGTAATAACAGTGGTTTATTACTTAATTAGCATCTGCGAAAGTGCAAATGTGGGAAAATCAAACAAAGCCGCTGAACGTAACTTCTCGGGATCCTCCAAAAAGTCCACTGAAAAAATCTCAGTAAATGACCACCATTTTACTGAAATTATATTTCATCCCATATCATCTCATCTCATTTCATACGATTTCATTTCATTTCATACTTTCTTTCAAAGATTAGGCTGTATGTTATGATATCTTTGCCTTTCCAATTGGATAAGTAAAACTACTACTAATAGTTTGACGTTTAAGTCAAAAGATCTATGAAGAGAAGACCATATCAAGTACCGTAAAATGGGGCGATTAGGGACAAATTCCAACTTTATGAGCAATTTTAAGGTAGTTGTTGATGTATATAATGCTATATCAGGATCAAAATGATTGAGTCTTGGGGGCATCTTTGTTGTCTAATTTAAAATTATACAACTAGCATTACAGTTTAAGCAAAAAATGCAAAAATAGGTGTAATCCCTATTTACCCGAAAATTGCGGTTAATTGGGACGAAATGAGAAATTTGCTAGGGTTGGCACTACTTTTATTTTTATATATAGTTTTAATTTATTTATTTATTTAGTTGCACCAACAAAGTGATCATCAATAAAAAAAATTGAAAAACTGACAAAAGTACATGGCAGACATCACCTCAATTATAGGTGCAATCGACAGTGCATTAACAACATTAATTGCATTAACAAATATATATATATATATTTATACATATATAATGGGCTTTCTTAGAAACGGTTTATATTTCTCCGTTCTTGGTAAGTACTTAGGGGCTGATATTTCTATCTGGGTTAAGAGATTAGGTGTGTCGATTATTCTATGGATTAATCAGATGAATACCCCCACTCTGAACAAATATTAAATATTTTATTATGTATTACTTAGACATTTTTGTCCACCTTGAGATTTCATTGATCTTGTTACATGTCTCTGCAAAATCGACTTCCTTATATTAAATTGCTTATCTATTTCAACTAAAGACTTATTCCCAATTTCGCTTCGAATAAACCAGATTTTTACTAACAAATTTAAAAAATATTGTTATAACTACATAGACAACCCTACAAACCTGTACCTATTTATACTTAGGTCGTTTCCATTTCACGTATTGTCATCCCAATTGACCTCTTTTTCGTTGTTATTTGTACCTAAGACGTCCCCAATATCCCCAAAAACAACAGATTTTTACATGTATTTTTATTTAATCAAATACATTAAAACCAATAATAACTGAGACTTACCTTTAATATATATGCTGGTTCAAACACTAAATAACGTTTATAAATCATAGTCGTCTTCTATTATTATCAAATAAATAAAAGAGAGCAAAGTTTCTAGCACTAAAATAATTACCACCACAGGAAGTTAATTTGATACGCGATTTTTTATAAGTTAGCAGCTATTATCATGCATATTCAGAGTTGTTTTGTGAACTTTCAACATTCTACTATTAAACTACAAAAAATGGAAGATTTTGCAACGAATATAAAACTTATATTGAGCGTCGAAAGATTTTCCCGGTTTTTTCCCGATTCGCCTCTCAATCCCTAATCGCCCCATTTTACCGGTATATTAAGTGTATAATCTATGGACCATAAATTACCCAGTTAAACTATGATGGTGTGACGTGTGGTGTGTGTGTGTGTACCGTACTGTGATTCTCAAAATTAAAATAAAATTTGATCAATCAATCTATAAAATTAAACTCTCAGTTACAAAAGTTGTAACTTTAGAATATAATCTTGGAGTGATGCAATATCCAGTCCTGTGGGTGATGAACAGTGAATAAACTTAGTGCAAGCGTTTATCTCTAAATAAGGTTAACTGTTCCAGTGTTAACTATTGTCAAAAATGGGTGTCCCAAAATTTTTCCGTTATACCAGTGAAAGGTATCCTTGTCTCAATGAGCTGGTAAAACAGTATCAGGTAATTAATTTAGATACTAAATTACCCATTATTAATGGCGGAAATTAGTGCTTACACCTGTGTTCTTATTTTGACATGTAACTAAATTTGTTTCAAATTTTGTCTGTCAAATTATCATAAGTGCAATATAACTGGCTAGAATTGAATCATTTGTGATAATATGAGGGTGAAAAAATTATGGCTTCTGGTTCTGAATATTACGACACTAGCACCTTAAAATATTTCGTAAATTAATATTCAAGAGAATTCATAATATAGTTATTTAGTCAACATTCGAAAAAACATTCAATATATTAAAACTTAATCAGCAAAATTAAGGATATCTACTTTGCAACTTCCTGTCTAGACTCAACCTAAACAGTCAAACAATTCTAAATTAAAACAAGTACCATAAATCATTTGATACATTAAAATATATTGTAGTCTCTTGAAGGGTTAAGTTACTACTACATGGTAAAATTGACCAAAGTGAGGAAAATCACACATCTATGTTAGTGGTAGGTTTATGTCAATAAACCTGACTAAGATGGAGGCCGATATAGGCTATAAAGTTATGGTTTGAGTCGAGTTATCTTCATTAAAAATGTTTCTTTTTTAAAATCCATTTTTTGTGTGCAGCATTAATTGAATCCCAAGTGAAAGTTTGAAATTTAATCTTTTACAGATTCCAGATTTTGATAACATGTATTTAGACATGAATGGAATCATTCACAATTGCTCGCATCCTGATGACTCCAACCCACATTTTCGTATCACCGAAGAGAAGATATTCACTGATGTCTTCCATTATATTAGTATTTTATTTCAAATTGTCAAGCCAAAAAAATTATTTTTCATGGCTATTGATGGAGTTGCACCTAGAGCGAAGATGAACCAGCAGAGAGGCAGAAGGTATAGTCAATGGACAATAATAATAAAATTATAAATGGGACAGTTATAAGTAAGGCTTCACTTCACCAATGAAATTAATTAATCTAGAATAAATAATTGGAAGCCCATTACAACAATTTAAACATTAATTCATATTTTAGTTTTATTTTTACTAGAAATTTAAATTTCTACATAAAATATTATGCAGAGAGAACGGTCAAAGAAAAGTTTATCAATGATGTTCTTTATTTCACATTGCCTTCCATTAAAAATTGTAAAGTAATTCCTAGTATGTAATTAAAACAAGTGGACTTGGGCCATAGATCATAATAATTGTGTGCCTATGATTGATGAAAATTGAAAAAAGTAAAATTTTACAAATGTAAATAATATTATGATTAAGAAAACAATAATTTAAGGTTCCGGTCTGCTAGAGAGGCAGAAAATTTAGAAGCAGAGGCTAAAGCAAAAGGTAAGAGTTTATTTTATTAAATCTTTTAAAGACAATGCAAGTAGCTAGGTAAGAAGATAATTTGAAATTGCTATGATTGTAGATGAATGATAGAGATAGACTACAGATTAGATACCTAAATCTTCTGAACAATGAAGTATCACTGTGAACTCCCCTATAGGACTCTTAAATATATGTTTTAACCTTGTGATCCTGTTTCTCTGATCATAAATTTTATTTAATTATCTCTATTTAATTTCATTTTTAAATCATTAATTGATACCCTTGATATGTGTGCAAACCTTCTATCTGAAAAATTCTATTTCACACATTGGTAAACACCTGATGTATGAGCTTGAGTACTAACCTCAAAAATTGTTGACACAGGGGAAGTTCTGCCTACGGAGAAGAGATTCGACAGTAATTGCATCACCCCAGGAACTGTCTTCATGGCACGCCTACATGAACAACTCAAATATTTCGTAAAGCATAAAATGTCCACAGATCCACTCTGGTCCAAAGTTAAGGTCATACTCTCTGGACATGAGGTAATTTTATTATCGACATTACTAATAAGATATAATAATTTATGAATACAATGGTCAAATTTCATTTCAAAATATCGAAACTATTATTTTAATTGCTATTAATATTTATTCTTATAACAATGTTTATAAACTAATTTTGTGTTGGTAGTTCAGTATTTGTTACTCATTCACACAATTTCACAAGTATGAATCTATCTTTAATAACACAACCCTTATATATTAATAATTATACTTCTCTGCTAAGATTGTCTTTTTAGAACCTACTAATTATTACTATTAAAATTTTAACAGTAAAATGATGTATCTATATATGTAATAATATATATACACATATCTCTATATATTTTGATAAACCATGCTCTAATCTTTAAAGTAAAAAAGCTAACTAAACCTCATTAAGTACTGTATCAAAAATTCTGTCACATCATTCTGATCCTGTACAATACTACAACAACATCTAAATATATTCTAAAAAAGTCTTTTTAATATATATTTTTTTGTTATCAGACCCCTGGCGAAGGGGAGCATAAAATAATGGACTATATTAGATGGGCACGCTCACAGCCCGATTATGATCCTAATACAAGACATTGCCTGTATGGTCTTGATGCAGATCTCATAATGCTAGGAATGTGCACGCATGAACCACATTTTGCACTTTTGAGAGAAGAGGTAAGTTTTTAAATTGGTTTTGTCTTTAACTCCACAATTCTGTCAAAAAACAGCATTTTTTTAATATCTTTCGATAGGCAGGGAGTAAAGTAAGTTAGCGGAGTTACTGGCATTTCTGGTCTACCTTAGAGATGGTGGCTACAGAAAATAACACATACTTTTTTGGTTGAGACTGTACTATACATAGTATAACATTAGATGACAGATTGAAACTTTTTGCTCGAAAATTTAAGATATCTCAAAATTTCAGTCATTCATTTTTAAACGCAGGTTAAATTTGGTCGAACAACCCAAAGGGCGACAACCCCAGAAGAGACGAACTTCTATTTACTACATTTATCTCTGTTGAGAGAATATTTGGAACAAGAGTTTATCGCGATAAAGGACAAGTTGCCGTTCCCTTATGATATAGAGAAGATTGTTGATGACTGGGTGCTCATGGGATTCTTAGTGGGAAATGATTTTATACCTAATTTACCAAACATGCACGTCAATAACGATGCACTCCCACTACTGTATAATACTTACATGACCGTACTGCCTAAGTTGGATGGTAAGTTTCTGATTTATCAGTATGAGTTTCGGCATATGGGTGTTTACAACAGCGCTTTGTATGAGTTTAGTATTCATTTGATTAAAAATATTATTTAGTGAAATTTGTAGATGAAGCAGACGTAACCTAAATGGTTTCAATAATAATTATAAACGAAACTAAACAAAACATACAAAGAAAACATAATTTGCAAAGACAAAAAAAAAAAGCTTTGTTCTAGTAATTGCACATGTATGGTATATTTTTATTAGATTAGATAAGAGCCCTGAGACAGGAAGCCGCGGTTTGGCTTTCTCTCTGGTATTACGGGACTGTAGACTCATCTGTCTCTTTATTTCCAACTAGCGACCCGCCCTCGCTTCGCTTCGGAAACATTAAAACACACATGAAATAAAAAAATAAAAAATAAAGTAGCCTATGTTCATCAGGGACTTCTGTCTGTCGGCTTCTAATGGAAAAAGAATTTTTCAAATCGGTCCAGTAGTTTCGGAGCCTATTCGAAACAAACAAACAAACAAATCTTTCCTCTTTATAATATTATTTATTTCCAATTGGAATACCTACATCAGCAATATTGCTAGTACAACATACAGCGATTAGATTTCGGAGTCCAATAACTCATTCGTTCAATCTTGTATTATAGCCAGATGATATTCACATCAGCTATTTTTATATGTAGTATTAAATTTTTGTTTTTTTTTTCATAGATTGAATATGTTACTGTCGTGTTCTAGAACAACAGCAGTACTAGAACCTTCTTTGAACTAACGCTCGTCTCCACAGGCTATATAAACGAAGCTGGTGATCTGAACTTGGAAAGATTCGAGATATTTATGCAAGAACTTTCTAAGATAGACAAAGAAAAATTTCAGGACACCTACACCGACTTAAAGTACTTCGAAGAGAAAACGGGACGACGACCTAACGCTAATGAAAGGAGAGAGGTAATTACTTTGCGAACGAATATCTAAACTATTGTTTCTTATACCTATTTTACTTAGGTATTTTACATATATTAAAAATTGCTTTAGTGCCAACTTCATACTTATTAAGATTTATAAGTGTATACCTACTTAGAATATGATATATCATTTGCAAGTATCCTCAATGTAATTATCTCTAGTTTATTAAATTTTCCATAGGAAATTTTTGAAGAAAATCATTTTTAATTAGTTGTTAGTGAAGTCGCGTGGTCTAAAGGATTAAGACACGTACACGTAGGATATTATATGTACTTAGCAAATGTTCACAATTAACTTCTACGGTGAAGTAATAGCATAATAAATATCATCGCATAATAAAAAAGAAACCTGTAAAAATTATAATTTATTTAATTAATTAATTGGTGGTAGAGCGTCTTGTGAGCCCGCGCGGGTAGGTACCACTAACCTGTCTATTTCTGCCGTGAAACAGTAATGCGTTTCGGTTTAAAGGGTGAGATAGTCCTTATATATATATAAATGAACTGCTGTTCGTTTATCTCGCTAAAACTCGACTTTTATTTATCGATTGAGGCACTACGAAGTCTGCTGGGTCAGCCAGTACTGTATATAAACTGAGACCCAAACCTCATGTCTCAAGGTAGATGGTGGTATTTGTGTTGTTGATGTCTATTGGTTCTGGCAACCACCTAAAATAAGGTGGGCCGTGAGCTCGACCACCCATTTTTTTGCCCAAGTATTTTAAGAAAACATTGTAGTACACTAGTAATTGCTAAAACTTTTTTTGCACTACCTTATTTATCCGATAATAATCGTAATATTATTTGACAAATATCGGTACTCATATCTTGGCAGAGATTTGCACAAGTCTCGATGTGCCAATTATGACCGCTATGCGGTTATTCAACTTCCGCGTTTCATCACTGACTGTAATATTTTATTTATACCCTGCCTATAATGTATTTATAGTTTTTTTTATTTTAAGTAGTAACGACTTTTAGTCGTAGTATTTTGTTTGCTTACCGAATGGTAAACATGAACAATATGCACGTTTTAGTTGCTTATAAAATGCATACATGCAATAGTTTAAATCGTTTGTTGAATACTATAGATCTTTTAATTGATGGTATCTTTTCAGTACAAAGCTAATAACAATGAAACGTTCAACGTAGATGTAAATGAAATAAAAGGAAACCATTTGGACAATGATCTCCAAGCACTCATAAATGCTACAGACAACATGGTAACTACCATTGAACTACTTCCTTCTTCTTATGTTTTTTTCTGTATGGCAATTGGCGTTTTACGATAACATTGTTGCCAGTGTTGAGTATATAAACATTTTGTTTATAGTATATGTATTATGTATTGTTACATAAAATAGGAGCAGAATGAAATGAACTTTATTTATTTAAAATTCACTACATTATACTTATGTTGTTTATACTTTATAGGTATAATGTCACATTTATATCTCACAGTGTAACAACATACTCAATTCAGTAGATAGAATGCTATATCTTATTTAGTTTGGGTACTTATCTTTGTTACAATAAACATATTTATCATAAATCAGACTTCGAATTTAATTAACGATAAATGAGTTCATTTGTACTTCAAGCTTATTACTTGTATTTATAGAATGTTGTTTTATTTACGAAATATTCTATCCAGATTCATTTTCCAATCGGAGTCGTTCATCCTTATTAAATATATTTTGGCATTCGCAGTCTGAACCTTTTGACTGTGGAAAGTTTTTAAAATGAAATTCCTTTATTGTCAGATATCTCATAAAATCAATTGTTTTAGTTTATGAATGATTTGGAAGATGGTGAAGAAGAATACGAGGAAACGAGCGATGGTGAGTTTAAATATATATATTTTTCAAATCCTCCTCGCGTCGTTTTCCTCATTACTGAGGGTCGTGACTGCTCCGCTGCATCAGTTTCTCACGTACGATTTCCCTCCATCTGCTGCGATCCTTAGCTTCATGAAGGGCATTGTGGAAGTTGATGCTTAGAGAAGATCGTATTTGGTCCGACCATCTCGTGAGACTGCATACTCTGGGAGTTTACCATCTACTTTGCCTGTCACCATCATCTGTCTGTTCTAGATTGTGACCCTCTTTACGAGCAATATGTCCGAAGAATTCGAGCACCCTACGAAATTTTTTTTTACTTTACGAAATATTTTTTTTAAAATACTTTATTATAAAAAAAATAATTACACCTAGTTCTGATCTTACTCGGGGTCATCTACGTTGTTTGATGCCACAGTATTACTGTATTTCCACAGCATTTCAATATTCAATAAAAACGTGAATTTAATTTTCAGAGGAAGCCAACATGGAAATGGAATTTATTTTGCATAAAAAGGATTATTATATGAATAAGTTGGACTATTCAAAAGTTACAGAGTAAGAATTTTACTATTAATTTAAAAAGAAAAAAAAAGTGGTTTTAATACAAGCAGTATTACCCACTCTATGGTAGTATGTAAATATATAATTATTACATCACGTGTTATATATAAACAGTTTGTAATTACGGCATTGACATTGACACAGGTGACGGTTGAATTTGTGTTAGCTCATCTGCCAACATTAAGATTAGAATCAGATTACAATTTTAAAATAATATTGTATTATTGTTTTGCAGCTATCAATATATACTTTAAATTTCCTGAAAAAAGTCTCGATACCGTACCGTAAACTTTAATGGTAACATACCGGAACGGACTGGAATCAGGGTAGATAGATATGTCTGCTCTTAGCATCCTAACCGCAGTTTTTGATCCAATCGCGAAAATGCAACAGCGCCGAAATATCGGAAATTTAAAACTACAATTATTTTTATTTATTGCGCAGATGGGTAGACGAGAGCTCACATCCCACCTGGTGTTAAGTGGGAATCTACAACGTCAATGCCGCCACCCACCTTGAGATATAAGTTCTAAGGTCTCAGTATAGTTACAACTGCTGGTCCACCCTTCAAACCGAAACGCATTACTGCTTCACGGCAGAAATAGGCGGGTACCTACCCGTGCGGGCTCACAAGACGTCCTACCACCAGTGCTCGCGTTAGGGACTATTATACGCTTTATAATAATGTTTTTAATCTATACATATAAATAAAATTGGAGTGTCTGTTTGTAATATTGAAATAGTCTCTTTTTACGACGTGCATATGAATATACATACGGTACATACACCAAAATAACATTTTTTACAATTTCTGTCTATCTGTCTGTTTGTTCCGGCTAATCTCTAGAACGGCTGGACCGATTTTGACGGGTTTTTTACTGATAGGTAGCTGATGATATAAGGAGTAACTTAGGCTACTTTTTTTAGACGAGCTTCGCCTCGCGGCTTCACCCGCGGTACGACAATAACCGCGGGTAACATCGCGGGACTCGGTTTTCAATAATAAAATTTAATGTTTCCGAAGCGAAGCGAGGGCGGGTCGCTAGTATGAAATAATATTGTTGAACAGCGAAGTGCTGGCGGACCAGGCCGAGGGCTACGTGCGAGCCATCCAGTGGAACCTCTACTACTACTACAAGGGCTGCCCCTCGTGGTGCTGGTTCTATCCGCATCACTACGCCCCCTACATATCCGACATTAAGGGATTCAAAGATCTGAAGATAGAATTCGAGCTCGGGGAACCGTTCAAGCCCTTCGAACAGGTGAGCAGCTCCTGCATTTCAGGTACGGTAGGCAGCGGCTTGGCTTTGCCCCTGGCATTGGTGGCGTCGACGAGCCACGGTAACCACTTACCATCGGGTGGGTCGTATATCGGGAATATTCCGAATGGCATGTCAATCCTCCCTACGTACAATGCGACTTGGCAATATGGAAATTAACACTTATATACAGATACCCGTATATACGACATCAAGTATATGAAACAAAAGAGTATTTAGTAAATCACATGATAACTGAAAAAATAAACTCATTAAATGACACTGGCCGCTTTGTTTTTTTTTTCTTTATTATTAACACGCTGTTTTTTCACCTGAAATTAAGATTCCATGTACTATAGGCACCATAAACGATTACACTAAAATACGTGTAAATATATACATACTAGCTGACCCGGCAGTCTCACTATTATAACAATAACTATTATCCCGTCTGGCAGACCGGAACTCGTGGTAGCTTCGTGGCGGTAGTTGGTAACATTAAAACATTACTTAGAACGAGAGTTAGTTATAAAAGAAAGGGATATAGTATACCCCTATTAAGGATGACATCGAAGTCTGTTAGTAGTTGGACGCGGTATGACCAAGCACGTTAGTGTTTCGTGCGACAGAGATAACGCTTTACGAAGCCGAAATTAGTCGACTGTCTCTTTCCAAATGTCGAAGTGCAGCAATTATCGGCGGGGACTGTAATACTTCATCTACATGTCGTGTGTTTATTGCAGCTCTTAGCAGTGCTTCCGGCCGCCAGTAAGCATCTACTGCCGACTCCGTTTCACGATTTAATGACTGATGAGGATTCGCCGATAGTACATTACTATCCCGTGCATTTCGATACCGACCTCAACGGGAAAATCAACGATTGGGAGGCAGTCGTACTCATACCGTTCATAGATGAGGTGAGTGGCCTCTGTATTGTAGCATTGCCTCATTAGAAAAGCTCGTTTTAGTTCTAGAAACATCTAGAGGTTATAAGTTCGAGGATCACATGTTTTTTTTGTTTGTTTATTGCCGTACGTGTAGTACGTGGCAAAAAAGATCTCTGGAAGCGCACTGTGGATGACCGCAGTGGCTCCAGGTAGTATGGATGAGCTGTACTCCGGTGGCGGGCGGTGCGATGGTAAAAACGAGACGTTGGTATCATCTCGAACAATTCCTCAGAGCACTCAGTCACGTCAGTCAGACACGAGGTGTCAATTTGCTTTTGCTGGTTTTTATATAATTCCGTTTTATTTGCTTTAGTGAATATTAATTAGCTGTTTAGTTGTGTGTGTAATTAATGTTTTGAAAAAATTTGGTTGTGTCATACAGACTCTCGTATGTTTTAGACTAATTTACTGTCAGCGATGGCGCCTTGCTACCAGCGGCTGACGGACGAAGAAATTAAAAGGAACCAGCCCGGACCGATGCTGGTCTACAGCTGGAGCTCTACTAGTCTAGGTTACTGTTTGAGATAAAATATTATTTCTAATCTAATAACATTAAACATCTCTGTTTGTCAGTTGGCATTCGGTTCGTTTTCGCATCATGATCCCGATAGAGTTAAAACTTACTTTTGACTTTGTGGTCTGGCCTGACACCACTCGTATCTCTTCCCGTAGATGTCGTAGGGTGACAAAGGATTTCATGCATTTACATGAACAAGATTTTATTAATCAACATCCATCACACTCAACTACATCATAATCAACAACAATCAAGTATTGCATGTGTATGTGACATTGCGTTGGCGAAGTGGCATTTATTGGCCCTATAGCGTTATTATAAGCCCACACAGATAGATACAACCGTCTTGCCTATATCTGCCGCGAGGATGTCATACATACTCGTTTGGTGAGTGGTGGTGATGTTATATGAAACAACTAATTAAATTGAGACATTGACCTCATGTCTCAAGGTGGAGGGCGGCATTGAAATTGTAAAGCTTACATGAACCTATTTATTGTTCAATACAATAAAATGGAAATGATTTTTAACGTTTGTAACAATCCAGTATAGATCGCACTTGTATCTTACATTTCTAATTTCTAAAACATTGTTCTCCGATGCGTTCCAGGTGTCGTCGATGCTCCTCAGTACTTCCCATCGATCAAGGAGTGTCACGCGTTCGAGAAACGAGTGTGGAGGAATGAACTGGACGTGCCCGAGGAGCAGCTGAAGAAGGGAATGTTGCCCAACGCACGTCGAGACATGCTGTTCCCGGGCTTCCCCACCATGAGACATCTCAAATATAAGGTTACTAGCTGTACCTATCCACTTCGCTGGGCATTTAAAATTAACGTTATTATTTCTCACCCCCACAAAGATTCTCATCATTAACGCCCCCGCAACTGGATACCAAGTTTCAAGTCAATCGGATGCATGGTTCAGTAGTTATAATGGAACATCCGTAAAAACCTCTGTAGATTTAGATATAATATTAGTATAGGTTATGTTTTCTTTATTTGTCTATACAACCATTTATATTAAACCCTCTGCCAAGCCTACTAATTATGTTCTCTGTAACTTATATTACTATTTTATGTAAGCGATTCTATATAACACGCGTATTAAATAAAAAAAGTGGGTAGATTTATATGGTTTCTCGGTCCTGTTTACGTAGAGAAAGTTATTTTATAGAATTAGTATGGCAGATGTGAATCTTACTAATCTACTCTTAATCCTCTGGGAAATGGAAATGTTTTGTTCTAAAATTTTGTTGTTGTTGTTTGGTTGTATTTATTTATGGTATATTTTTTTTATATTTGCAGTCGAGTCATAAAATGGCAAAAGTGAAAGTTTTCGACCTGCCAGCCCGAAATAGTAGCGTAATTATTGAACTTATCCGAGATAAAGATGAGGATTCCCTGGAGAGGGTGGCGAACGAGCTGCTTGGTAAAGTTATATGGGTTGGGTGGCCGCACCTCACGAGAGCTAAGTAAGTAATAATATTTTAAGTCGTACAATGTCTTCATGTCGACATAAGTATACCGAGACCTATTTGTTGAGCCCTATTGAGCTATTTGTTCTATAATGTACATTATGGGCTAACTAAGAAAAGGTTCGATGACCCATTCTCACAAAGCATCCTTAAAAATATATATTAATTCAGACCATTATAAATAAGTCCATATGTTGTTAGTAGAGTAATACTTAATGTAATATGTTAGTAAAATTAAAATTAGCAAAAATATTATAACATTTAATTCATAAATCTTAATTCTTAAGTATCGAAGTCTTGAGTGATTCGTACGTCCAGTCCTCTCACCCGGACGCGAAATAGTTGCATTTTGGGGACGTTGAGAGAACTGCCACTTTTATATTTTATATTATAATTCGTCAATTTTTTTTATTTTTTTTTTTACCTTTGTAGGCAGACGAGCATACGGCCCACCTGATGGTGAGTGGTTACCGTCGCCCATGGACTTCAGCAATGCCAAGGGCAGAGCCAAGCCACTGCCTACCGCATAATACTCTCCACAAGCCTCGTTTGAAGAAGGACATGTCATAGCGCTCGGGAAACACCGTGGAGGGGAGCTCATTCCATAGCCGGATGGTACGTGGCAAAAAAGATCTCTGGAAACGCACTGTGGATGACCGCAGTGGCTCCAGGTAGTATGGATGAACTCTACTCCGGTGGCGGGCGGTGCGATGGTAAAAACAAATATCCTTCATTAAAAATTTTGAATATTATATCAGTTTTGTTATATCGAACTGAGGTTTAGCGTATCGATCTAAACTAATACTAACAACGTGATGCGACTAAGTTTTACTCTGGCTCATTCTTGAGCACATTTGAAATGATTTTTTTTACTTTAATTATTAATGCAATAATGAAGTGTGTGAATGACGATATGAGAGAGAGAGAGAGGAGTGAATGTTGAGATGACGGCTAATAGAAGGAATGAAAGAGAAAAATTAGCTGTGCCGACCCCACCTAGTTGGGATAAGGTGGAGAAAAAGAAGTAGAATTATTAATACAATAATTATAATATTAATTAGTATAAATAAACGTGTTAATAAAAGAAAATTCTTTTTAGAGTTATCTCAGTGTCAAATGAGAAGACGCGCCTGCATTACGTCGACAAGCAGAACAATAATGTGAACGGTACGCCGCTATACACCACGGTGCAGAACAGTGGTAACTTACACAAACAATGGCTTGGAGAGAGGAACACTATTATTGAACAGTAAGCTTTGATATTTTTCTCGCGTTTTATCCATTCTAAAGTCGCCGTGGCCTCAACGATAACACGCCTGGTGAGCGATGCCATTGTGCCAAGGTTCAAATCTCACGAAGAAACACAAACTTTATGTATCCATGAAATCTAAGATGAAGGAATAAAAACTTGTAATAAGATGAAACTCAGAAATTTTATGAATTTGCTTCATATCTACGTACTGTTAGTAGGGAGAAGGGCGAACCCTTTTTAAAAAAAGGATTTATTTAAGAATAATAAAATAGTTGTAAAGAATAATTAATTGTAATAAAAGAATTTGGAGATAGTGAGGAAAATTGGTAAATGTCCCATTTCAATGAATATCTGACCCGAACTGCCACTAATATGTTCTTGTGAAATCATTGTAAGAGGGCTTATGATGAGTAAGGTGTTTAGTAAGCATTAGTTTATACAGGCTAGGGATATAACAATACGCACTACAGTGCGCGCGGAACTCGTTGGCCGCGCCTTAGGTATGTGAGGGGTGGGACGGAGAGGCGGGGGCGCTTGCTGTCATTACTGATATGAGATTTGATACTATGATGGATGAAATCATTATAAACTTACAAGATTATTATGAATCAAGTTCAGAGAGTTCAGAATCAAGTGATCCAGAGGATATGTCAGAGCAATTTCATATAAGTATATTATTATATTAATTAGATAATTTCATATATTATCATTAAAATATGTCAGAATGTCATTCCCGATCCTGCGGACAGAATGGAAAGCAGTCGACGTCGCCCAAAACACGTCATCTCGGATCCTCCCGATCCACTAACGGTGCTTTTAGGAACTTCAAGCACCGGTCACCGTTCTCGTCGAACCCGTCGCTTGCGACGAAGGGCTCGACGAGTATATTAACTCTCAGACACAGCCCACTGAGTTTCTCGCCGGATCTTCTCAGTGGGTCGCGTTTCCGATCCGGTGGTAGATTCTGCGAAGCACGGCTCTTGCTAGGGGTCGTGTTAGCAACATCGTCAGGTTTGAGCCCCGTGAGCTCACCTACTAAAGTTAGGGTTACGCTGACATAGCCTCTCAAGGCTATCAGCTTAGGTAGGAAAAAAAAAAAAATGTCAGAATAATTTCATATACTTAATTTGTTTTTGCTTTATTTTACTATTAATTACAATATAATTAGATAGGTACCATATAAACCCCTAAAAGTTCAATATTTATTTATTTATTTCATTTAGTCACATTTTTATTATTATTTAGTCATCACTGTCTAACCTCATGTGCGTTGCCCCCCTCACCCCTGTCGCTACCTAAAGGGCGACCAACTTGTTCCGCGCGCACTATAGACGTACTGCATTTTAATAGTCTGTACGGGTGAGTCTGTGTGGTCCCTTCAGTCTGCCTATTTCGCCTACCCGTGCGGTACCATCCTACCACCAGCAATAAAGATCACAAGATATGCTTTAATTTTTCAGCAACATGAACAGACTCGGCATAGAATTGGGCGATGTCAATATTATAGTGCACGCTGTTAATTTGAAAGGTGAGTGGACGGGACTATCCCGACTTGTTGGTAATTAAAATAAAGGCAGTGTAATGAAATTATAATGTTGGTATTTCGGTATAAAGGATAATTCAAGTTGAAAAGTCAATTAACGGAAAACAATATTGATTTAATGAGCCATCATTATTTTAGAAAGTTTATAATTCTCTTTCCTGCTCATCACAATATACATCAAATCTGATTTCGGCTCAGTCTTTCTTCTGTTGAATCTTTGCAATTCAGTTTTGGCATACTAGTTACAAACTGAGCACATTTTATTGTAACTAAATGTTTTTTGTAACAACGTTTTTTTTGCGTCGGGGATTAAAAGTGAATTTCCATCCCACTAATTTTAAATTAAGCCTAGCCTTTAATTTTTTTTTTCTTTTCTGCCTAAGCTGATAGCCTTGAGACGCTATATCAGCGTCGCCGTAACTAGTAGGTGAGCTCACGGGGCTCAAACCTGATGACGTTGCTAACACGAACCCTAGTAAGAGCAGTGCTTCGCAGAATCTACCACCGGATCGGAAACGCGACCCACTGAGAAGATCCGGCGAGAAACTCAGTGGGCTGTGTCTGAGGGTTAATTTATTCGTCGAGCCCAGAACGGTGGCCGGGGTTTTAATAAATCTCAATGTCTTGAACAGGTTACAAGTATATCGTCCAAGACAACTGCCAGATGGTGTACGAGCCGGAATGGTGCGAGGTGCCGTGCGGCTACGCCTACCAGGCCGTGGTGAAGGATGTCAGCGCGCACGTGGTGCATGAGGTCAATAGGTTCAGCACGCTGCAGGAGGCCTACCCTCCCGGGGACACGGTCTTCCTGTTAACGCCCGGACAGTACTACGGGTGTCTGGCTACCGTGAGTCACATTCTTGTTTATGAGAATTAACTATCCACTTGTTATCAACGATACAACTATAAGTACGGTGTGGAGGTAGGTGTCGAATGATATAAATATACCTTATTTTACTTTGAGGATATAAATTGAATGAATGCGATTATGAGAAAACAATAATGTCGAGCAGAACTGTGAGATAATTACCGGTAGGACCTCTTGTGATTCTGCGCGGGTAGGTACACCACCACACTGCCTATTTTTGTCGTGAAGCAGTAATGCGTATCGGTTTGAAGGGTGAGGCAGCCGTTGTAACTAGGCTGAAACCTTAGTTAAATCTCAAGGTGGGTGGCGGCATATACGTTATAGATGTCTATGGGCTCCGTTAACCACTTAACACCAAATGGGTCGTGAGCTCGTTCACACACCTACGCAATAAAAATAAAAAATCTTTATGTATGGATTTTTTTTTATGATGACAGTCAATAAAATCATTCAAGTGAACACAATGACACGCAACATTGGATTAATTCACTATTTTTTTAACTATTGTACTAGATTGTTTGCGAGTGTACCACCTGGTATTGTGTTTAGTGAGGGATTATGGTTCTCATTGCGTTGACTTTGACCTTTGATTAAGTACCTCTCTACCTTAAGTACCTCTAAGATCTCTTTTGAAGGTGCTAAAACAAAATAAATTAATTATGTACCGACTAGCTTTTGCCCGAGACTTCGTCCGCGTGGTATAGTTCACAAATTTTATTTTAGAATAAATTTGGTTAGCATAAAAACATTATAGTGAGCCAACCTTAATATATAGACATAATATGCTGTCGCGGACTTTTTTATAGATCTTTTAAAGGGAAACAATTTTGTCATACATTATTTTAGCGAAACTTTAACCGTTTCTACAGCGTACGCAGCGGAAGCTCACAAAAGGGAAAAGAACCAGATTTTGAAACATTCTTTATTGGTGCTCCGCTTGTATTAGTCTTAGCGTGATGTTATATAGCCTATAGCCTTCCTCGATAAATGGGCTATTTTGTTAAATATAATTAAATGTACTGAAAGAAATTTTCAAATCGGTTCAGTAGTTTCGGAGCCTATTCAATACAAACAAATCTTTGCTCTTTATAATATTAGTATAGACTAGCGACCCGCCCTCGCTTTGCTTCGGAAGCATTAAATTTTATTATTGATAGCTGAGTCCCGCGGGACCTCATACAACGCGATTCCTACTACAATGCGAGTCCTACTACAACGTGGGACCCCATACAACGCGAGGCCTCATACAACGCGAGGCCTCATACAACGCGAGACCTCATACAACGTGAAACCTACTACTACGCGAGACCTACTACAACGCGAGACCTACTACAACGCGAGACCTACTACAACGCGAGACCTACTACAACGCGAAACCTACTACAACGCGAGACCTACTACAACGCGCGACCTCATACTACGCGAGACCTACTACAACGCGAGACCTCATACAACGCGAGGCCTCATACAACGCGAGGCCTCATACAACGCGAGACCTACTACAACGCGAGACCTACTACAACGCGAGACTTACTACAACGCGCGACCTTATCCTACGCGAGACCTCATACAACGCGAGACCTACTACAACGCGAGACCTCATACAACGCGAGACCTACTACAACGCGCGACCTCATACTACGCGAGACCTCATACAACGTGGGACCTCATACAACGCGAGGCCTCATACAACGCGAGACCTACTACAACGCGAAACCTACTACAACGCGAGACCTACTACAACGCGCGACCTCATACAACGCGAGACCTACTACAACGCGAGACCTCATACAACGCGAGACCTACTACAACGCGAGACCTCATACAACGCGAGACCTCATACAATGCGAGACCTCATACAACGCGGGACCTCATATAATGCGAGACCTCATACAACGCGAGACTTCATACAACGCGAGACCTCGTACAACGTAAACAATAAACTCAAAGTCAAAGTTTACATTTGTAAAGTAAAATAGTCATACGCTTATGACTGACTACATTTAAATATAGTAGTATTACACGCTAGTATTATATAATATATTTATATCGCTTCGCTTCGGAAACATTAAATGTTATTATTGATAGCTGAGCCCCGCGATGTTACCTGCGATTATTGTCGTACCGCGGGTGACGCCGCAGGGCGAAGCTAGTCTAAAAAAAGCAGCCTAAGTTACACCTTATATCATCAACTACCTATCAGTGAAAGTCTCGTCAAAATCAGTCCAATCGTTCCAGAGATTAGCCGGAAAAAACAGACAGACAGACAGACAAAAATTGTAAAAAAACTTATTTTGGTGTATGTACCGTTAAAAAAATGTTATTCATATGCATGTAGTAAAAAGCGGTTATTTCAACATTACAAACAGACACTCTAATTTTATTTATATGTATAGATTATAATATTAGTATAGATACTGAATATTGTGTACCGATACTGAATATAAGATGGTGTATGTCGTGCTGCATTCAGGTGGTGGAGTCGGCGCAGGTCCGCAGCGGGCGCATCAAGGTGTCGGTGTGCGAGAGTGTGGAGCCCACGCCCGTCGCCGCGCCCGCGCCCCCCTACAAGAGCAGCCAGCACGCCGCGGCCGCGTGCGGTCTGTATCGCGCCGTACTATTGCACGTAATACTATACAGGGTGTCCCACAACGAGTATATCAAGCCCCCCGGCTACCGGTAAATTAACCCATAGATACAGCCCACTGAATTTCTCGCCGGATCTTCTCAGTGAGTCGCGTTTCCGATCCGGTGCTAGATTCTGCGAAGCACTGCCCTTGCTAGGGCCAGTGTTAGTAACACTCCCGGTTTGAGCTCCGTGAGCTCACCTACACGTCAAGGAGAAGCTGAAATAGCCTCTCAAGGCTATCAGCATAGGACAAGAAAAGAAAAAAAGAAAAAATCTATCCGAAAACTTTAGATAGTGTATGACAGCTATCGATTCGACGAAAACAAAATTCCTAAGTAAATAGTTTCTGAATAAAGAGGACTTCAACATAACGAACAAACTATTATTCTGCCAACCCTTGAATGATTTGTAGTAAAGAATAAGATTAGCCACACATCAAATTATTTATTTATTTCTTAAGTGAGTGGACGAGTTCACGGCCCACCTGATGTTAAGTGGTTACCGAAGCCCATAGACATCAACAACGTAAATACTGTCACCCACCTTGAAAGATGGGTTCTAATTCTCACTTTTTACGAGTTCGAAAAACTTCACGTGATTGAAATATACACACGCATACACTCCGCCGGCGCTACTAGCCGCTCTGACTGTGTCAAACAGCTTCTTCTGTCTTTGCAATAAAGGTGACATTTAATAACAACCGCCGTAATACGTTTGAAATTTGTTTTGAGTTTTTGAGCCTTATGAACTTCGTAATACGGTTGCAATTTTTATTTTTATTAAATTAGTTTTTGTTATGGGACATGGCGGTCAAAGTCGTCATCGTCCGAAAATCCAATCATCCGTTTGTTTACAAGAACCTCACAGACGTGTCGTACGGCGCAGGTGTCACTAATCAGATGCTGTCGTGCATCACGGGCTGCGTGTTCGTCGTGGAAGGGACCCGCGACGGACGCTCAACAGACAAACTCAAGAAAATTAATATCGGCCTCAATTTAAAGTTTAATAAAAAGGTTTGTGGTTTTTTTTGGTGCCTATTCATGCCTAGCTACCATTTAGCTAGTTGATTGGAAACTGTACGCGCTGGGGTCCAACACTTAAAAATTCTTAATTCTCTTATTCCGCTTCGCTTCAGGTGATCCGTTCTGTGTGCCATCTCTGCAACGCTTTTATTATGGTCGATAGGACATCCCTAGAATTGTCGAGAACATTCCTCACAAGTCGAGTATTTTCGATGTGTGTTTCTGCTATATGACAATAGATGGCGTTGTACTTCTCGATCGTTCTAGATGTTACTAGATCTTTTGATATTCGTTTCGGCTATTCGGCGATAGATGGCGTTACTCTTACCGGCGTAACAATATAAATGTTGGTTCAGAATCAGGAAGTGGCCGGGTACACGCGGCGCTGCGCGGTGACGGGCGCGTGGCAGTACTCGGACCGCTGCGTGCAGCTCGTCAAAGATTACGCCCAGAATTTCCCGGAACTGTTCGACAAACTCGCGTCGTCGTCGATAAGAGACGTTTTCTTTGAGAGCGATCTGTGGCCCGGAGAAGTTGGGTGAGCTTTTATTTTATTTTTTTATAACTTAGATGGGTGGACGAGCTCACAGCCCACAGAACTTCTACAGCGTAAATGCCGCCAACCACCATGAGATATGAGTTCTAAGGTCTCAGTATAGTTACAACTGCTGGTCCACCCTTCAGACCGAAACACATTACGCATTCAATATTCACATATATGTCACACGAATGCGTGAGCTACAGGGATATTCATCGATAGAGCGGCGCGACGTGCTCACCGTCATTGACAACACCAGGGGCACAGTTAAGCCGCTGCCTACCGTATTACCTAATTAAATACATATTATTTTTCTTACAGAGAGAAGAAATACCAGGACGTATTACAGTGGATCAAAAACCAGCCTTTCCGTCGCGCGCTTCGAAGGGATTGTGGTTCCGAGGCCTTAGAGCCCGAAGAGATGAAGGCCCTGGCTGATAACATCGACAAGCAGCTGGAGATACTCAATGCCAACGAGAGGAAAATCACGATGCAGGTCAAGTGGAATCTGCTTTATAAGGTTTGTAAATATTAATAAAATTTTATATCCTTTTTTTTAATACCTTCGCTGAGGTTTTGAGTTCACGACTCTTGACCCGCTTGATGCTGAATGGTTATGAGAATATCTCAATACTCGTGCATCGCGGTCGGAGTTTCAAACGCGTTATGAATATATCAAATCGAAATCATCTGAAATGAAGTCGTCGTGGCCTAAAGGATAAAGGCGTCCGGTGCATTCGTATTGAGCGATGCACCGGTGTTCGAATCTCAGGCGGGTACCAATATCTCTAATGAAATACGTACTCAACAAATGTTCACGATTGACTTCCACGGTGAAGGAATAATATCGTATAATAAAAATCAAACCTGCAAATTTTTTAATTTGCGCAATTACTGGTGGTAGGACCACTTGTGAGTTCGCACGGGTAGGTACCACCACCCTGCCTATTTCTGCCGTCAAGCAGTAATACGTTTCGGTTTGCAGGGTGGGGCAGCCGTTGTAACTATACTATATACTATAGAGATCTTAGAACTTATATCTCAAGGTGGGTGCCGCATTTACGTTGTAGATGTCTATGGGCTCCAGTAACCACTTAACACCAGGTGGACTGTGAGCTCGTCCACCCATCTAAGCAATAAAATAAGAAAAAGGTACCTAAAAGCACCGTTAGTGGATCGTGAGGATCCGATATGACGTCGTGTCGTGTATCAGCGTGTAGACAGCGAGGAGTTCGCAGGCGGAGTTGCACGCGGGCGAGGTGTCGCCGGACCGCGCGGCGGACTACCGGCTGTACGACCGCGTGGTGTGCGTGGCGCGCGGGCTGTGCGTGCCGGCGGGCGCGCGCGGCACCGTGGCGGCGCTGCTGCCCCCGCCCCCCGCCACCTCCGTGCGCCTCTCCGACCGCCTCAACGCCGCGCACACCTACCTCGTGATCTTCGACCGGCCCTTCGCGGGCGCCCTGCACGACGACTGCTTCGAGGAGAACAGGCTCTACAGGTCAGGGTTTTTTTGAAGTGAAACTTCTTTAGAATCGTTGTGATGTGATTTCAAACTCGATGAAACGAAAAAATGAAACGTGAAGTTAAAATATCAATTCACAGAGGGCGCTACCTCATACTATAAAAGATGATTTACAATTATTTCTATTTAGTTTCGCTGCACGTAAATTCAACAATTCCTGAATCGCGATGACGAGTTGCTACCCAGTTGATAGACGTTCTCGTATTTCTCTTGCTATATCATACTTACCTGGCGTGGAGATACCGTCATAATGCAGGCGGTTCCCCCAGGGCGAGGCTGCTTCATTGCACTGCGGAGTGGTTTGGTGGTTGACCCTTGCGATTATTCTTATTTTTTATAAGTTTAACTTCCACCGTGTGTGACTTGAACACACACACATTTTTTTTTATTGCCCTTGTAGGCAGACGAGTATACGGTCCACCTGATGGTGAGTAGTTACCGTCGCCCATAGATTTCAGCAATACCAGGGGCAGAGCCAAGCCGCTGTCTATCGCTTAATTCTCTCCCCAAGCCTCGTTTGAAGAAGGGTCATGGAGGTGAACCTCTTTCATCGCCGTTCTAACTGAGAAAACATCAGTAAATTATATTGGCTAATTTAAAGACAGAGATCATAGACTAAAAGATTAAAGACAAATGCGGATTGTATGTAATTATTTTTACTACAATATAATAAATTTCTGATCGCATCTCCGATTTATGACTAGTACAGTCAAAAAATCTTACATTTTTCTATAATCAAAAAAATTAATAGTAATTAACACATAATAAAAAAAGTTTTTATTTAGTATTAATAGTCTTATTTAGTACTAGCTGTAGCCGTCCGCTTCGCTGGGCATTTAAAATTAACATTATTATTACTCATCCCCAGAATGATTCTCATCATTAACGCCCCCGCAACTGGTGTAGGGAATCCAACACTCATATAAATATTAGCCTATCCATTAAGTACATGTATTTTCTACATGGCTACCCAGTTACAAGTCAATCGGATGCATGGTTCAGTAGTTATAACGGAACATCCGTAAAAACCACTGTAGATTTATATATTTTGGTATAGATTAATTAACCAAATAAAATAAAAGAATAATCTAATATAAAATTGAATTCACAGAATGCGACCGAATCAGCTACTGAACATATCGTACGGCCGGAAGATACGTCAGGACGTGCGGACGGAGCAAGCCCTGGAGCCCTTCAGCTACTTCCGGCCGGTGAGCCTGCTGCGGAAAGACGACGGACATCACTCCGCTTTTGCGAGCTACAGGTATTCATTTTGTACACACGGCGTGCCAGAAAATGTCACCCTAAATTTTCAAAATTTTCCCATATTTTGTTTTTTTTATTGCTTAGATGGGTGGACGAGCTCACAACCCACCTGGTGCTAAGTGGTTACTGGAGCCCATAGACATCTACAACGTAAATTCGCCACCCACCTTGAGATATAAGTTCTAAGGTCTCAGTATAGTTACAACGGCTGCCCCACCCTTCAAACCGAAACGCATTACTGCTTCACGGCAGAAATAGGCAGGGTGGTGGTGCCTACCCGCGCGGACTCACAAGAAGTCCTACCACCAGTAATTACGCAAATTATAATTTTGCGGGTTTGATTTTTTATTATACGATGTTATTCCTTCATCGTGAAAGTCAATCGTGAACATTTGTTAAGTACGTATTTCATTAGAAAAATTGGTGCCCGCCTGCGGGATTCGAACACCGGTGCATCGCTAGATAAGAATGCACCGGACGTCTTATCCTTTAGGCCACAACGATTTCAAATATTATTATGATAATAACAACGTATCGATATTTTAGGGGATTTCATTACCATCCCCTTTTCTAGTAAGATGTCTGTATAGGCGTATATGTATGTTCTTGATTGACCCATGAGAGCCTTTCTTCATTTATAGCTTAATTGAGTAAGTAAGCTCATGACCCATCTGTTGTTAAATCACCTTGAGACTTGAGGTCTATGTCTCAATAGTTACGTATATTACGATTCTTGGGGGTTTTTTTATTGGATATTATTTCTTCATCGTGATAGAAGTAATTAATGAACATTTCTTTAGTGTTTTTTTTGATTTATTGTTACCTGACTGCTAGGTTTTTGTTTATGTATCGTAAAGGGATTTGATATATGAGGCCGTCAGCGCAAAAGTGGCCTAAGCTATGGTAAGCTATGGTAAGGCCTAGGCATAGTTAGTATGGAGGCAATTAGGTTAGAATTTGCATGAATTTGAATTTGAGTAAGCAAAAAAAAAACAATATGTCCAAAAATAATGTTTTCAAAGCTATCTGTTATACAGTATGGGTGAGACTAGGGATAGGCCGGTTTCGAATCAAAATTTATTATATTTTAAATAAATTCCAATATATAAGCTTGAATATAAAAAAAATGTGGGTTAGGCCACTTTTGCGCTAATGGCCTCGTGTATAATTAGAATCAATTCAAATCTATTAATAATGACACTCATGCCTAAAATTGTTTTCAGTCCTCCGGCGGATAAGAGTAATGGTGTCGAGATGAATTCGCCACCGCAGGTAATTAACAAACTTATTAAAATATAATAGTATAAAAGTTGGCATATTAACTTTGAATGCACGGGCTCAAACCTCTATTCGTGTTATGTGGTAATCGTTGCCCGTGGACATCACAAGCTTAATGTTACCATCCTTTATAAGATCGAAGTTACTTTTTTTTTGTAACTACCGTCCTTCAAACCGTTACCCATGACTGCTTCGTAGCTGTACCTAACTGTGCGGGCATACAACACGGTCTTCCGCAAGTAATTAATGCAACTTTAATTTCTATTAAACATTGGAATTAAATACATTTTTGTACATGATTTTAGTACTATTTTGTTAGAAAATTTTTGTACCTGCGGTGAAACTCGAACCTCTGTACAGTCGCATCGCTACGAGTACACCGTCTTATCCTTTAGACCACGACGACAATAATTAAGATATAGTTTAAATCGATTATATGCTGGTTTGTTTATTTTTATTTGCCAATGCAATTGGAATTTTCCTAAATTGGTCATGACAGATTTAACAACTATGTATATTGTTTATTTACCAGGATAAAGCAACACATCTACTGCGTAACTTGTTGAGGATCAGCGAAGATAACCCGAAGGCTAATAACAATGTGAGGACGGCTTTTGTATCAATAGTTCGCTCTCTATACTATAATGGAAGCTACTGATATACTACTACATCAGTAACTTCCATTGGAACACCAACTTTTCTGTCCGTATCGACTGTGAATTCGGACTTTTTTTTCTACCAATTAAAATATTAATAAAACTTTTTTTTATTGCCCTTGTAGGCAGACGAGCATACAGCGCACCTGATGGTGAGTAGTTACCGTCGCCTATGGACTACAGCAATGTCAAGCATCTAAAGCACATTAGGAATACGACCTTTTGACAATTGCATGCTAATTTTTTTTTAATAGGGAAAAATCGAACTTAACATTTATTATGTAATTCTCTGTTTCATGTTATTAGCTCCCGAAGGAATCTAACCAGAGCTGGCGAATCAAGCCGGACTCTACTCCGCCGGCCCTCCCGCAGCCGCCCAGGTATGTCACGCGTCCTTTATTAGTCGTTACCAGTGAGGAGCTGGTGGATCTTCTTTCTCCATCTTATATACGACAATTGTTGCTAAAAGAATATTGCCATCTTTTGTTCTCCGTGTCTTCATTAAAAAGTAACCACAACAGTCTCGTGCACGATTTGATCGTGTTGTATACTTTCGATTAGATTATGAGTCGTTTGACAACCAAGCCAGTTTTTTTTTTAATTAATAATTGCTATAAACTTTTTTTTTACGGCAACCCTATTGGTACACGTTCAAATTTTATTCACATTTTATTTGTTGAAATATAATTTTCACTTGATCATCAAATTGGTGAAGGTCGATCTTATTTGTCGAATATTAGACTATTATAATCATTCTCTTATCTCAACAAACATATTGATAGTCTTCATAATAATGCAAAAAATTCACTAAAAAAAAGATACAATTTTTGTTGTTGTTGTCCATATATTTTTATCGAACTTTGACGGCTCAAGGTCATTGACTTTTTTTTAAGGGATTTTATGACATAGTAACTAAGACCTTTGGGTCATGTCTTATTTTAATCTATATTCTTATTTATATGAAAATTGATAATATGGAGTGAAATGAAATGAAGTGAAATAAAGATGATTACTTTGAGACATTAACCAACTGGGATGAAATTAAATGAAATGTGATGAGATGATATGGGATGAAATTTAATCTCAGTAAAATGGTGGTCAGTTAATGAGATTTTTAAGTGGACTTTTTGGAGGATTCGGAGATGTCCAGCGGTTTTGTTTCATTTTCCCACATTTGTGCACTTTCACAGATATTAAACAGTTAATAAACCATCGTTATTACACATTTTTAACCTGAAGAAACACTAATAAATCACACAACTTCGTTCCTCGCGTTCCCGCCAAAAAGTCGGTCATTGATCTGCACATTATTATTTGAAATGCATTATACAGGAGCTAAGCCGCTATGCCGCTGCCTACTTCGGTAGGCAGGTAGCCGCTGCCTTAGCTCTGCCCCTCGCATTGCTGAAGTCCATGGGCGACGGTAACCACTCATCATCAGGTGGGCCGTATGCTCGTCTGCCTATAAGGGCAATAAAAAAAGATGTTGAATAAAATTATTCAATTTTCAGAGTGCAGCCCCACGGGTGGCGCAATGACGCTTCCAGCGCGAGCGGCGGCCGCCCGGGCCCCGCGCCGCCCAACAACTGGACCAATAACATCGGGCATAACAATTTTAAGGTAAACTTGAATTGGTACTTATAACTTTTTTTGCGCGGCAGGATAAAATTCAAGAATATGGTAGTCAAATGAGCGTTTTTTACAAATTAATTTTCAATTATTTACCTCATTATTTAATTTTTAACTGATTTTCTTTTAATATTAATAATTGATATGAGTCAACTGTAACAGAGGGATAGAGAGACAGAGAAGTCAATATATCCTAATACATGTCTCACTCAGTCTCATGCGCGTGTATAATGCCCTCGCGGTTTAACCCACAGAGGTATTAAATTGAATTTAGAGGATGATTGGACCCTTGGATCGGTCTGTCTTTTTGTAAGAGGTTTTAAAATAGTTGTCTGGTGGACATATATAAAAATTAAGCATCAGAATTTACGTGAAGTTAGGTAATTATTTTGGGAGCTTTAAAGCGTCTGCAAAGCAGTTCGGCCGACGGAAAGTGTCTGGGAGTATTGGCGACTTATTTTTAAGGATATTGCCTAAAATATGCGTAAATATCACAATTTACGTGAAGTACGTACTGTATGCGCGCGAGTTCATGTCCATCGGGGCCAGAGGCGACGCGCGGGGGACAGCTCGCCCCGCCTTCGCCTGCCTCCCCGCATTTATCTGACGTCGAGTGTTGTCCTTGACGGTTGTCCTTAACGGTCCTTGACGGACGCGCGCTTCTCGATATCGAAAATTTATGCTAACGCTATTGTTTTATTTAACCATGACTACTCCGCTTCAAACAAGTTCAGGTAGAAAAAAACCTACTGAAAAAAGATACATACTGATTCCGACTCTGATCTGTCGGTTGTCTTTTCATTCGATAATGATTGAATTGGAATTTAATAAATATTTTTCTCTATTAGAAATAAACAAATAATTACTTATCACATTTATTTTATTTCATAAATTGCAAAATTACCTTAAGTTACATTAAACCAAATTGACAGCTGTTGACTAAATCGGTAGTTATTATCGGCATTACCATAATTAATTAGGTCAGGAAGTCGTCGTGGCCTAAAGGATCAGACGTCCGGTGCATTCGTAGCGATGCAACGGTGTTCGAATCCCGCAGGCGAGTACCAATTTTTCAAATGAAATACGTACTTAACAATTGTTCACGATTGACTTCCACGGTGAAGGAATAACATCGTGTAATAAAAATCAAAACCCGCAAAATTATAATTTGCGTAATTACTGGTGGTAGGACCTCTTGTGAGTCCGCACGGGTAGGTACCACCGCCCCGCCTATTTCTGCCGTGAAGCAGTAATGCGTTTCGGTTTGAAGGGTGGGGCAGCCGTTGTTACTATACTGAGACCTTAGAACTTCTATCTCAAGGTGTGTGGCGCATTTACGTTGTAAATGTCCATGGGCTCCAGTAACCACTTAACATCACGTGGGCTGTGAGCTCGTCCACACATCTAGGCAATAAAAAAAAAAAAAAGGTCACAGCACTACCGCATTCCTCAGAATGGACATGAACTCGCGCGCCTACAGTAATGATTTTATGTACCTTGAGTACCTGATACCTGAAAATTGGCCGTCTAAGCAAGCTAGCAGGTAGGCATGCGTTCTTAGTACATACTAACACTACGCAATCGGCCATATTTCGTTCGTCAGAAAATACGTGACGTCTGGGACCCCTGGGATCTTGGACTACAACGGGATCGAATTAAACGTCACTACCATCGACTTCAAGACGGCTGATTCACTTGACAATTTGCACAGGCGTTAAGAAACGATGATACTAAAATATTTTTATGACTTCACTTTAATATCGTGATTAGTATCAATAAGATAATAAAATGAAATTAATTGTTAATAATAAAAGTTTGCTGTTTTAGTAGGTTTTAATTAAGTTTTTTAACTATATGTATTCAACACTTGAAACTTTAAGCTCGTGTTTCAAGGTGTATTCTATGGACGCTATGTAGTCATTAGCAGCGGACAGACAGCGCATCGACACGAATATTTTCAATATGATTCTATTACTACTTACAAAACGAAATACATATTATATACTGCCAAGTGGCCAAGGGTGGAAGTCGCAAGACACACTAGAGATTCTCCATTTATGAAATTGAAGTATTTTAAAACGATTAATATCATTTTTGTTATAATTGGTAATTAAGCAATTATATATTATTAAGCGCGGAACATTGTTAGAAATTCATTGAACTTTATGAGAATATTACATTTTTATTTCCCGTGTCTTTCAGGTTTTACGTGTATTTAGACTGGTCGGTCGGTATATAATAAGATATTTTTTCAAGTGACTGCTAAAGGTACTTAGTTGTCGTTTGTTTGATTGTCACAACTCAGATACATAATTCACTTGAAAACATTGATGTAACAAGTAACGAGTTTATCGATGATTCGCCTCAGTTCATAATTTAAAAAAAATCTATATTTTATAGTTTTAGCACATTGCAACACATAATAATTTTTTGTAAAGTAAATCGTAATTTTGTTGTACACCACTATTTTTGGGTTTCGGCTTAAAGGGTGAAACAGCAGTTCTACAGTCGTGACCTCGACCTCACGTGTCAAGACCGCCAACGGCGTTCACTGTATGATGTCAATGGGCCGCAAGCTAGTACATTCAGTGCGAAATAATTTTTAAATTATTAAATTTATATTAAAGTGCAAGCATTAGCCGACTTAACCTAATAGGTGTATGGCTTTAATAAAGAATAAATAAAAAAAAGTGCAGGCATCAATTTTGCAAAACAAATTTATTTAGTGCTTTATTCTTTAAAAAAAACCATACATAATTGTTTCAGAATCTTTGATTTAGAAAACAAAATTTAAATTGAACTATCGCTTCCAGAACGTTTAGAATCTTTAATTTTTTTTAAGTTCAGTATGATAAATGGATCTTAAATTTTTTATTTTTGTTTTAATCCTTTTTACAAATTCTTTTAATTCACACGAATCCATACTTTCGAAACATTTTTTTTGTGTGTGTGTGTAGTCTCTGAGTTTGTGAATTTTTCGAAAACATTAAGAAATCAGTTCACGGTCAAGGGTAATTTGATATTAGGTCACGTAACGAATTACTAATATGCATTAAATAAATTATTTTTCAAGTGACATCGGCGGCATAACTCACTAGGTGTTTTCATCGAATCTATTATATAAAATTTGCTAAAATCCGATTCTCGAAGCTTCTAAACTTCTCAGCAGTAGAATAAAACATTTAAAAAATAGTTAAATTTTCCTCCTTCCCTCATCTATACTAATATTATAAAGAGGAAAGGTTTGTTTGTTTGTTTCGAATAGGCTCCGAAACTACTGGACCGATTTGAAAAATTCTTTTTCCATTAGAAGCAGACATTGTCCCTGATGAACATAGGCTACTTTTTTAATTTTTTTTTTTTTTTTTTGTTTCATGTGTGTTTTAATGTTTCCGAAGCGAAGCGAGGGCGGGTCGCTAGTAAATTTATAAAGCGTTTGAGATTATAATTGCATTATCTGTTTCGTAGTGTAATATGTCCTATATTGCCGATTCGTATTTATTAAATAAAATGAGCAGCGGCTTGGCTTTGCTCCTGGCATTGTTGAAGTCCATAAGTGATGGTGACTACTTACCATCAGGTGGGCCTTATGCTATTCCCTAGCGTTAAAAAAAAAAGGTGGGCCCTATGCTCGATTGCCTACAAGGGCAATAAAAAAAATCAGAATTCAACAGATGAATACAACATATAAAATTATATTGTAAATATTTCTCGTTTTAGTTAGGCTTAGATATAGTTAGTTCTATTTAAATTTTATACTATAGCTTAGTTTTTAACGACAATCTATTTCTTCGCATAATTATGTTGATATCTCAACTACCCGACGTTGGCAAAGTTGTACTTAAAAATAACAAAAGCCAGAAAAAAAAGCTAGAAAGTAAACGATCACAAACATTGCAAACAAAAACACAAGTAAACTGCTAAGTGAAGACACACTCTTGTATGTATAAAAATATATTTATATTATTTCAGAATCCACCGCCGTTCCCACCGGTCCCTACCTTCAACCAGCCTTTCCCTGGCCCCTCTCAAATCCCACTCCAGAGTCCACTGCAGTCCCGCCAGTATTTCAACGTCCAGCAACAGCGGCCCTACCAGCAAAACTTTCCCCAACATTTGCCCAACGTTTCGGCCAACAATTCTACTGCCGCATTGCCAACCCAGCGGTCTCATACGGTACCCGTTGGCCCTATACCACAAGTAAGTTTTGTATTTAAATAATTACTTATTTGCTTTAGGGCAGTCATCTAAACTTCTATACTAATATTATAAAAAAGAAAGATTTGTTTGTTTGTTTGTATTGAATAGGCTCCGAAACTACTGAACCGATTTGAAAAATTCTTTCACTGTTTGGAAGCTACACTATTCATAGGCTATAATCTTTTTTGAAAAAATTAGGGATCCTTACTAAAACTCCAATAATGTAACGCTAGGTGTAAAAAAATTACCTAAAATATTCTTTACATCGCGTGCCCTGCGAAAACAATTGATGATAGAATAAAATAATGTATTACAACTTTGTAGAACACATTATTATTTACAAAAAGTTTCACGAAAGCATATGCCTAACTATTATAGTTATGCCGGAATAAGTGTTATTTTATTTTTAAAAAATAAACGTTCAAATTTTTGTTAAGGACCCGAGCGGAGCCGGAGTGGGCCGCTAGTGTATTATATATCAGCTCAAAATTCTCGTTACCAGGTCATACAATCTTCAAAAGAAATGTATTACCTATCTGACTGATGAGGAACATTGACAAGAAACACGCAAATGCTTTTAATGTTTTAATTATTTTACAGAATATGAAATCGGATATAACCAATCAAAAATCTGGGATGCATCCCAATCCGCCGCGGACCAACGATAAGGTTGTGAATCCATTCGTGCCTCTACAAGTACAAACCAGCCAGAGGTGATTAGACTTTATTATATTATTATTATGGTTCAAACTTCCGTCTGATTCATGTCTCTTTTTTATACTGCCTTGGACAGTAGACGAGTAAACCCACATGAAGGGGTTGTCGCCGTCGCTCTCAGTGAACGCAGAGTCGAAAAGTCCTCTTTGAATAATTGTATACAAGTTGATCTAGTGGTCACTCACTTTGACTACTATACCACGGGTCCTAGGATCGATTTCCGGTCGAAGTGGTGGTAGGACCTCTTGTGAGTCCGCACGGGCAGGTACCACCGCCTTACTTATTTCTACCGTGAAGTAATAATGCGTTTCGGTTTGAAGGTTGAGGCAACCGTTGTAGTGTAGAATTGAGACCTTAGAACTTGTTTCATAAGGTCCGATAGTCACTTAAGATCAGGTGGGCAGTGAGCTCGTCCTCCGCCCGCCTCCCCGCGTTTGTCTGACGTCTAGTATCGTCTTTGACAGTTCTGACGCGCGCTTATCGATACCGAAAATTTACGCTAACCCTATTGTGTTATTTCATGGTAAATAAATCATGAATACTTCGCTTCCAACAAGTTCAGGTAGAAAAAAACCTACTGAAAAAAGATACATACTCATTCCGACTCTGATCTGTCGGTTGTCTTTTCATCTGATAGTAATTGAATTGGAATTTAAAAAATATTTTCTCTATAGAAATAAATAAGTAATTACTTATCACAACTATTTTATAATTTTCAAAATGATGATAATTACATTAAACCAATTTGACAGCTGTTGACTAAATCGATAGTTATTATAGACATTACCATAATTAACTAGGTCACAGCACTACCGCATTCCTCAGGAGTTGTAGGTAATAAAAAATGTAATTTAATTTTTACAGAAGAGCCAGTCAACCAAGCTCGTCCCAGAGAGATGCTAACGAACTGCTGACGCCGAAGGCTCACGTCGCGACGCAACAGCAGCGCGCGGGCGCCGCGGTGCGTACAGGGCGGCGCCCCTCATATACTCTACGGACTACGAATTAAATTATCACACCTTCAGAATTATAGAGACTCAACCCAAAATAATGTTTCGAATAAAATTTTCAAACCGAAAAGACGTAGAGCAAGGGGATGGAGTGAATTGTTACGTTACGATACACCTTGTAAAAATGAATATTTAAAACAAATTAATCTAATATTTAAAAAAAAACGACACGCCCGCTGAGTTTCTTGCCAGCTCTTCTCAGGACGGAGGCTAGTTTTTGTGAATTGACGGTAGTTCTTTTTGACGATCAACAAGTATATACTTTCATTTATGTTGAATAAAAAAAATATAAAAAAAGAAAAAAAGAAACAGATGGATAAGTTTGTCCCTTTTGTTAAGCTACTTTTGGTGATTTGATTATTTCTATGTAATTTTTTGAATTAAAGTCGAAATCTGAAAATCTTAAAATGGGTCTCTATAATCCTAAAGGTGCGAATTGTACTTAATTAGAAAGATTCTGTTTCAACTTCGCACAGGCTAAGTCCCTATACAGATATATGTTAGCGTCTTTTTCGCCTCTTTCGTCGAGTATCGAATCACAATAGACTTCATGAAAATTTCACTACAAGAGTTGTAACTGTTTGCTTATTTGTTAGAGTGAACATAGAAATTATAGTCAAAAGACAATCTTATTTTAACGTGGTAAATTAGTTAAGATATTTTTTTTATTCTTTATTAGAGCCATACACCTATTAGGTTAAGTCGGCTTTAGTTAAGATTAATGAGCCTAATGGCTCATAAGACAAAATATTAATTTTGAAACTGTTGAGCATGTAAATACTTTACAGGCGAATCAACAGAACTCCAGTGCAGACGTGAAGCCGCAAAAGAAGAGGAAACAAAGGATAGCAGCCAACCTCCCATTTCAAGAAGAGTAACGATCGCAGACCATTCGAACAGCAAATGTACTCGATAATCTGTAGTCTGTGTAATGCATTCATTTTTTTTTTATTGCTCTAGATGAATAAACGAGTTCGCAACTCAACCGATGTTAAGTGGTTAACGGAACCCGTAGACATACAGTGAAAGTGTTCTTTTCCTACCCACATACCAGTGTAGGTAGTAGTAGTAGTAGTAGTATTAGTAAAAGTAGCCTAAAGGCTGTTTGAACTACTCGCGGATCGATACGTGAGCTCACGGGCTCGACCTAAGGGAATTTTCTAATACTAGTCCTAGCAAGAGCAGTGCTTCGCTGAATCTACCGAATGATCGGAATTGCGACCCACTGAGAAAATCTAAGGCTAGTTCGCACGTCGACCTCTTCGTCGTAATCGATGCCAACGGTGACCAGTGCTTGAAGAGCCTAAACCCACCAGTGCTCGTTGTTTATCGGCTGTGTCGTTACAAGCGGAGCGGAAATTGTGGTCCTCGACCCGCTTACAGCACGCCCCATCACTATATATCGACTAAATATGAAAAGCTATTTGGTTTAAGCGAAATTTTTGCTTACTTTACAGGAGAGCCATATAAAATAAAAAATATTAAGTATAAAGTAAAAAATATCATAACAAAAAAACTTCTTCAGCTATTTGAATGGAGTAAACTTAACTGAAGTTCAATTAAAAACATCGAATTGTTGATGCTAATACCAAACAAAACGAACATTTAATAACAAAAATAAATGTCGCATATTGAGCGAAATGTCGCTTCAACCAACTATAATAGTTACTGGTGATAGGACCTATTGTGAGTCCGCGCGGGTGGGCACCACCACCCTGCCTGTTTCTGCCGTGAAGCAGTAATGCGTTTCGGTTTGAAGGGCGGGACAGCCGTTGTGACTATACTTAAGACCTTAGCACTTATATCTCAAGGTGGGTGGCGCATTTACGTTGTAGATGTCTATGGGCTCCAGTAACCACTTAACACCAGGTGGGCTGTGAGCTGGTCCACCCATCTAAAAATAAAAAAGAAATCCTTTCACCTCTAGATATATAGCCATCTTCGATCAACAAAAACGTTAAAAACAATCATTTTCCGTCGCTAGTACTCAGAGTAAACATTAAAATCGTATTTTAGTATCTGTAATTGTAAGACGAACTATCGGTAAGCGTTTCCTTTGATCTCTTGTAAGTTTTATTCTTCACACACTGTTGTTTATAAGAACATAACGTTATTAATACAGCCGCCATTGATACACACACACACTTCAGAAATAATAATGTCTACAAATTATCAAATGACAATAGAGCAGCTGTTCAAACATTCTTTGATGAATAATTATTGACAGCCATTACATGAATCATGAATTTGAAAACATTTCATTTCTATAATAATTAACTATAAAATATCATAGTTTCTCGTCTGGCTTATCTAATTTAGTTTATCGGAATGTATTTATATTATGTATATACATATTTTTTCAAGTAAATGGTTGTTGACGTGGTTAAGTGCATTTTCAATGTCAAAGAAAACTCTAAATAGTAATGTTGTGTAACTATTTGTTTTCTTGATCATTGAAATTGTAAATTAATTGACAAAAAATTAAAAATGTATAAAGTTAATTCGAGATTTGGAATGCTTATTAACTAAGTTTATGGCTCGTGAGAACTGAATTGATATTATTGTAAAAATGATAAGGTGTGTGGTTGTGTTTGTTCGTGGATCATTTAAGAGATTTAGTTGAAGCTGGACACTTTGGTGAGAATCGGTAGGTTATCTGTATAGTACCGTCCTTGCCCGGCAGGTGGCGCGCAAATTATTTGAAGAAATTGTTATATTTTATACGATAATCGTATCGAGACGTGGCTGGGATCCACTAGCTGTTACATAGAATAAGCCTTATAACATTGTGTTCTATGTACGCGCGACATGTTCTTGACATTAGCGATCGGACATCCATATATCTCAACTTGAATATTATAAATCGTATCTTTCTTAATTTACAGTAGATTCGGGGAATAGGGACTAGAGGTAGAATTTGGAAAAATCTGGGATGTCACAATATTTTTGTCGGATTGTTTTCAGATTTAACTTTGTTGAACTGAAAATGACTTATTTAGTGTTTAACAATATATTAAATAGTTTAATTTAGTCATCAAAGTTTTGTAACTCATTAAAGATGTTAAAAAGTTAATTACCTAAAGTTAGGTACCTACCTAACAACTAAATAGTGTCAGCCCTATCGAAAAACTATTGTCTCCATACGTAACCCGATTCACCCACGCCTGGGTGAATAGGGACAAGTTAGTTTTTTTTTTAACTTTTTATGATTATTTTTTAATAAAATATATGTTAATGCATTATCAATGAAAATGTCAGCCTCCGGAACAATTATGATCTCCGTTTTATTACTAAAACTACAAAAAAAAAAAACGACACAAATCAATGTCAAACTTAAATAGTGTCCCATTTCCCCCCATTTTAGGGTATTTATTTTTATTGCACACATAGATAATAACATCTAAACAATATGGAAAGTATAAAGAGGGGAGCTGTTTAACTCATACACGAGTTTTGTTCCAGCTAACTGCAATCAGTAACACATGTAGGGCGAAAGGGTACGACTAAATAAAAATATCAAACATACAATTTGATAGTAAATCGTTCTTATCTATATATTTTGCGACTATTAGAGTAATATATATGATGGAGAATCTGGATCCATGTTGTTTTTTAAAATGATGACGTCAGCGTGGATGACGTCTTTTCCTTCATTATTATTTTCTTCCATACATAGTGACAGTAATTAAAACTTACTTTTCCAAACAATTCCTTAATATAAGGTAATTTGTTCATTAATTTTCCTGAATACCGTCTTAAACAATTGTTGACATGTGTTGGACTCCTTGTATCCAACAATATTGAGGAAATAGTTAACTCTAACCATCTTAGTTAACTAAATAGCAAAGTTGCGTCTATATATATTTATTTATTTAAATAACTGTTTCTAATTTATTGACAGCCGAGATAACTAAAACTAAAAATAAACTACATAAAAATCAGTATTAACTACTGTTGTGAAATTTATTTCCGATCTCTAATGTCTAGACTCGACCTACTTAACGTACTACGAATTGATGAAAGAGTACAAAATTTTTTCAGAAAATATCGAAATTATTTATTTTTGATAAGATATTATGTAAATAGAAGTGTCATCGTAATTTTAATGTAGTCCTAATTACGAATTTCATAAATAGATTAGTATTTAGGATTCGTTTTAAAAATATTTCATTAATTCATTAAACATAATACCGTAGAAAAAAATATATATTTCGTTGTACTTAAATAGAGTAACAGAATAGTAAATATGTTAATTTCAACAAATAAAAACATAAAACTTGATGTATCAAATGCTACCTTATTAAAATGAAATTTAATATTGCAATGAATAAATGTCCAGTCACCGAGTCATCCAGCTTATGATCGAGCCATTCAGCTTATGACCGCACACAATTTTTTTTATTTTTTTTCTTAACACTCATATATTATAAAACTACTCCAGTGGTTATTTGTAACTTATGACTTATGACACATAAAAAATAAATTAAAATATTTTTTTCTTTTCTTAAAACATGATTTAAAAATGACCCGACTAGTTAATTTTAATGTTTGTAAACTATCTGTGGCGATTACTCAATGTTGCAATAATATATAATCGAATGATTGCTAACGGTATTTAAAGAATCGATCCAATAAACGATAATTCGATTATGTATCGTTACAACATTGTCGACGGGAAGTCTACATGTGACAAATCAAGCCAGATGAAAAATAGTTGTATAGACGGGTGAACGAGCCGACGCCCTGTCTGTTGTTAAGTAGTTACCGGGGCCCATAGACATCACTGAACGTTTGCCGCCACCCACCTTGTGACTGGTGTTCTGCTTCACTTGTAATTGTGAACTGGTCATAGGAAAAACAAACAAACAAATACCACTCATAATATGCTTTATATTATACGATATAAAGGCGTCAGTGCTTTAGGTGAAGCATACATTAAATAATATAATGAACCACCATCGGAGTGATGGCCGTAAATATGTTTGTTTGTTTGAATCGACACGTTTATGTGAGGCCTATCTGTATTCTTAGTGCGAGTTTTTTAACGTTCTCGATAGCGTAAAAGTTAACCCAATTTTGTTTGCAGTTGGAACAGCGCCCCTAGCGGCAAACGTAGGCAAACGATCCCTCTCCATACAAATATGAGCTAACTTTTACGCTATGGAGAACGTTAAAAAACTCGCACTAAGCACACTGAATGCCTTGAAACTGTTACAGTTGTAGTTAGTGCTTCATGAGAACGTGTCGTAGTTCCATAATCGTAAGATAGGTGCCGCGCGAATAGTTAAAACTAATGAGTATTATACAAATTTATCGATATACAGAGAGAATCATGGCCGGGTGATGCTAGTCAATAATAAAATATACATTATTGATTCTGTGTTGTTTGCGTGTGAAAAGTATTTAAAACACGTTCTTACATTCTAAAAATCAGATTCATATCATATTTTTAGATTAATTCTATATTCATGTAAATAATGTAAATATTGTGATGTGATCTGCCGAATATTCGTGACTAAGTGCTGCTTTATGATTTTGTTTGTTAGATTGAATTTTATTAGACAATATAATAACAATTTGCATAATGCACAATCACTATTTACTTGGAACTGAAGTTTTTATTGTACTGACGTGTAGTTTTGCTTGCGTCATTTCATATTTACTGTTGCCCCACGCGACATCAGAGCAGCATATATCCCTAATACCTAGAATCACTTTTTTTTTCTTACCTATTCTAGTAACCTCGAGGCGTTATTCTAGATTCACCGAACTAGTAGGTGAGCTCACGGGGCTCAAACCTGACGACTAGAAACACTGCGTTCCTCCACGGCAGTTTCCCAGAGTCATAATTAGGCCATACCATCTGACTCTAAATTCCCATTTCAGTTTATCTTATCTCAGTAACTACGGGATCATCTCTAGCAATTCCCAAAGTGCTCCCCACATAATAAATATGATTGAAAACACAGATAATAGTAAAGTATTTTTGTAGATCTAAATACCATGTGTTACTTTTGTTTACTCATTTTTGTATTATTTTTGCTTACTCAGTGTCTGTGCCGTTGAGAATGAGACCCGCCACATTATGTGGAACGATAGTTTAAGTTCAGACTAGAAGTTAAAAGATTATGTATTTAAACCTCTTAATTTTAAATACAAATATTTTTGTACCAAACGAATTTGAATTTTATCCTTTCTGCTAAACTGTCCACATGACCTCATAGACGAGTTTCGTACATGTCCTACATGTACTGGTCGAAGTACAAGATTTATTTCCTTGTTTTGTACAATGAGTAGTAATTGATTAGTAAGGTATTTGTGACAGTTAGGTACTCTTTAAAATGTAATGGCCACTATTTGTGACAGTTACTTATTAAAATCTAATAGCCATATAAGCCATGAGAAATTTAATAATTATCCAATACATAGCATTTCAACATTTAGTTCCCTTTGTCAATGTATCTTATAATTATTCTGTAACTACATATTAACTTGAACAGCTACTTAACTAATGGACGTAATTATGTCATAGATGTTATTTTGCTGTCAACATAAAAATGAAATGTTATTTTAATTTTTTTACAAAATCTTTACAAATTTTAGTGGCAATAAAAAATAAAACAAGAAATAATTTTGTTTTTTTTAAACTTAAAGAATTGTTACCTCATGTGTCATGAAGCATCTAATCACCTGATTGTTGTGGTGGGTAGCCATCATACAACACAAGATATCTGACATATGCCTGAATCTCGCTTACTACATTTTCAAGATAAGCTTTCATATATGTACAAGTTCCAAACAACATTTGGACGATCGTTCTACTGAGCAATTCCGCTCACTCAGTGGAAGATCTTCCCTTGGTCATATATCTCCCCCGAATTGTTGTGTTTGAAAGACTTAGGAAATTTACTAAATGTTAATTTTTATGCATATTTTAAATTAAAATCCATAGTAATAAGTTCATATGGCATGAATCCAATGAATTTGTTTTCTAGCTCATTGCAATTTGTGGAAATCTTTAAAGAGCTAGGTGATATTTTATTTATTAGCATAACTGGCAAAATGTACCTAAAACCCACCTCTTGTTTAGCAGTTAAGTCTGAGTTAAGTATGAGTGCTTATGCAATTAAGTTTATTGATGATGATGATGATTTGAAGAATTAAATAAAACCAAGTTAAGATCAACAATATAGACAAAGTTTTAAAATATTTATATAATTTATTTAATTACTAATGAATTATAAGATATTTCTTATAAAATCTAGAAGTCCATAGCACCTTCTAAGAAGCACAAACAATCAACTTTATCTATTACAAGTTCCAAATCTTTCTTTGATATAACCTTCCGTTTATTTGATGATGTAAATGCATAAGTTTCTTTCACTATTGTTTCTAGAAACATTTCCTGGAACAGAAATGAGATAAATTGTACTACTGTTTTACTCTAGCACCTTGTAATACACTTAAGGGGGTGCTAATATTTTCACACACCCAATTAAGCATAAAAAAATTATTTCATCCAGTCATTTTTCCACTAACAACTAGCACAACACAATCCAGGATTTAAATTAATGGCAATCTCTGTTTGAAGGTCAAAATTTTTTGGGTGCCTGAGTAGTTATTATTATAAAATTATTTTTTTATGAATACAAAACTAATTGCATTAAATAAAGGAGCCTTTAAGCTTTAAAATACCTTTTACACACCGCCGAGAACAGAGGAAGATGGCGAAACATCATCCAGAGAAGGATAATGGGAGGAGATAGTCACAACCCCCAAACATGAGGAATTCAACTCAAGGAGGAGGAAGCTTAGGAACCTTTAAAGAAATGTCATGTTCATTAAATTTTTTAGAAATTAAAGATTATTACTTACTGTCGCTTTAGTAACCAAAAATACAGCATCGCTAGATACAATATTTACATCTGGGTCCATTTTCATAATGTTTTTAATTCTCGCTATAGGAAGCTTTGTAGATCTTATAACTTCAGTTTTCTGTTTCTTCTCATGTACTTGTTCCTCAGAGTTTAGTTCAAATTCTAGTTTGTTATTATCTGCTTCTGTAGCCTCCGTCAGTGCAAATTTAAGATGTTCATTTTCTAGATAAGATTCCGAATGCTCTGTAATATCTGAAATGTCGACATCTTCGTGGCATTCTTCTTCTGACATATTTTGTAACGATGAAGGTTTATATTTACGATGTAAAGTAAATAAGTTTTTTCTAAAATATACCTACGAGCCAATATAGTCTGACAGAGTGAACTTAAGTTTAATATGCACTAAGTGTAATCTTTGACAATCGCAGAGTAAAATAATTTATTTAATAACTTATTTCACTCAATCAGTTAAAGAAAATTAAGTTTGTAATACGTAAATAAATAGCTACAGTTTATACGTAAAAAACAAAACACAAAAATAGTTTTACCTTTTTTGTTTTGTTTTATTGCATCGGTTATGCAAAGGGAACTTAGGACACTTGCTCCTTTAATAAAAGGCCAAATATTTACGAAAAGTGAAATGGAAAAATCCAATGAGACGAGATGAAATGTTAATTCATGTTTCTCCGTGAAGTTTTAAGAATTCACTTCAACGAAATTTTTGAAACAATTCAAAAAACAAAATCCACCTGTTTTATTGTTGTTGGAAACTTGCACACTCATAATTTCTAAACGATTACATACTTTAAGAAGCGCGCGGTAAGAATTGCTAAATTAAGATTAAAAAATAATTCACTAAATTTGTCATTTCACGTTCCTGTGAAAAAGTTATCTGTCACAGAGTCCTTGTTAAACATTTTAATTGGGACTTTTTGGCGGGAACGCGAGGAGTGAAGTTGTTTTATTTTGTCTATTTAGTGTTTCTTCAGGTTTAAATGTGTAATAACGGTGGTTTATGAACTGTTTAATATCTGTGAAAGTTTACAAATGTGGGAAAATGAAACAAAGCCACTGGACGTGACTTCTCGGGATCCACCAAAAAGTCCAATGAAAAAGTCTCAGTAGATGACCACCATTTTACTGAGATTATATTTCATCTCATATCATCTCATCTCATTTAATTTGATTTCATCCCAGTTGATTTATGTCTCAAATTAATCATCAATAATAATAGCGGTAGGCAGCGGCTTGGCTCTGCCCCTGGCATTGCTGAAGTCCATGGGCGACGGTAACCACTCACCATCAGGTGGGCCGTATGCTCGTCGGCCTACAAGGGCAATAAAAAAAATATCTTTATTTCATTTCATCATTTTTCATAAAAATAAGAAAATAAATTAAATTAAGACATGACTTAAAGGTCTTAGTTACCAGGTCATAAAATCCCTTACATTTTAATTTAATGTGATAATTTTACTAGCAAAGAAAACATAATTTATTCAGTAGGTAAATGTTTATTAATGTCACAGAGTACCGAAGCTATTCGGTGTATGTATGGGTTTGCAGTGATATTTAATAATAATTTCTTCATGTTACAAAATTTGATGAAGCCGTAGTGCATTACCACAAAGCAATAATGCGATCCAATTTGAAGATAAGCTTGATAAACTAGAACTAGACTTTATGTCTCAAGGTAGGTGGCGACACCCATGTAGTGATGTTTATGGGCTTCGATAACCACTTAATATCAAATGGGCTGTGGCCTCGTACTCCTATCTACGGAATAATAAAAATCAATAAATATTGTAATATATTATATGTATGTTATATTGTATTAAATCTCTTTTATATCGTTTGAATGCAGATCATAAAGCCAATCTCCTGGTTCGTAGTTAGCGCCACTCCCTTGAGCTTGATGCCAGATATACCAGGCTAACGCGAAGAAGCTGCCTACTGCTCAAGACTCTTCACAAACTCTCCCATAGACACAACCGACTTAGTTTTTCGCCGGATCTGCTCAGTGGGTCGCGATTCCGACTCGGCTGTAGATTCTGTGAAGCCCTTGCTTTTGCTAGGACAAGTATTGGGCCCGTGAGATCACCTACCCGTCTGGGCGTAGCTGAAATAGCCCCTTGACTACCAGCGAATAGTTAGGGAAATCCACAAACTCCCCTTCAAGAAGAATGTCATAGATGTCAGGCAACACCGCGAAGGGAAGTTAGTGTAGAGCATCTCCATTGTGGTTGAATGCAGTAATTTCAATCGCTATTAGATGTTTTAAAACCGCAACATTTTGGAGGAATCGTTGTGTTCTAACGGCTGGTGCATTGGTATTGAGCGGTACGACTATGCCGGTTCAAATTCCACAACAATTACCAATTTTATCTAATGAAATACGTATTTAACTCATGTTCTGTTGATGTCTATGATAACTATTTAACACTAGGTGGTTCATGACCTCGTTTACCATTCTAAGCAATAAAATAAATAAAATATTAACCACTCAATGACTAGCGCAATAATACCATCTAGTAGAGCATAGAAGAACAATATGGAACTACCTGAATGTTATAATGACGTACAGTAGGTATTGAATATTTTAAATGGGGAACGTTCAGGGAGAATCTTTTGCGATCCGGAAGCGGTGCGTGTGTCATATATTAGCGCAAACGAATCCTGCAACGCCATGTTTAATTGAAGAAAGCCAGATAAATGACACAATACGAAGTACTAAATGATAGTGAGGCAATAGTGTACCATAACGTATAGTGCTTGCGTATACATACTAGGTACTATCAAGTGCAGAACAAGTTTGTTACGAAAATTTCGATTCTGGGAACTGTCAATAAACAAACGTCTTTGATTAAAAGCTGCTATTATTTTATCCTACATCTTATGCCCGTATCTTTAGACGTTTCGTAAAATAGTCCTCCACTCTTAACTCATCCGATGATGCTCGAGAATTCCCTCCAAACTTACTCGAATTTGGTATTTTTAGTCGACCATTACAATATTCCTCAACTGTCCTCGAGTGAGGTAATAATGATGAAAATTTGATCAAGCTAGCATCAAACCCATAGAGTTCTGTAGTCTATGGTCATTGTTTAATGTCAAAGTCAAGCTGCCGCTGTCTGTTTGACACTAGATGAACTTGTTTGATGTTTTGGTTGCTGAGTTATTCGTAAATATGTGTGCGTGCGGTAAATCTGAAAGTGTATTATTTATTTTCTAACCTATCATTATTTTAGATTTCGGATCCGGCTTTGTATTTTTATTCGCCGCTTTTATGTGATTTTGGTTGCATCGTATTGTTGAAGTGCTTTTCCACAACCACCAGTTTATTATTATATAAATAAAACTTATAATCGCATTGACTTTATTTATCAGGTAGTAAGCAAAATATGACTTATGTAGGTAAATAAAATAAAGAGTTTCAAATGTCTAACCTCGAACTATTTACTTTATTAATAAATATTATCAAACTTAAATTATCAAAATATGCGCGAATCATGCACAGATCCAGGCCATTGCACAACAATATCATATATTTCCATTTGCGGTCCACATACTATTTGGACATCGATAGAAAACCAGCCTTGAGGAACGTTCAAGGTACGTCGTGACGTACCTTAACTTGACAGTTCGGTCACTTCACTCCGGTTAGGAAATTTTTCCAAGGACGTTTGAGTGGAGTTTATTTTTACGACTAATCATACCAAAACGCGCGTTGGAGGTTGAGTCGAGTCGAGTTAAGCTCGTGTAAACGACTAAAGATACGGGTGTATGATATTGTTGTGCAATGGCCTGGATCTGTGCATGATTCCCGCATATTTCGATAATTTAAGTTTGATAATATTTATTAATAAAGTAAATAGTTCGAGGTTAGACATTTGAAACTCTTTATTTTATTTACCTACATAAGAGACATATTTTGCTTACTACCTGATAAATAAAGTCAATGCGATTATAAGTTTTATTTATATAATAATAAACTGGTGGTTGTGGAAAAGCACTTCAACAACACGATGCAACCAAAATCACACAAAAGCGGCGAATAAAAATACAAAGCTGGATCCGAAATCTAAAATAATAATAGGTTAGAAAATAAGTAATATACTTTCAGATTTACCGCACGCACACATATTTACGAATAACTCAGCAACCAAAACATCAAACAAGTTCATCTAGTGTCAAACAGACAGCGGCAGCCTGACTTTGACATTAAACAATGACCATAGACTACAGAACTCTATGGGTTTGATGCTAGCTTGATCAAATTTTCATCATTATTACCTCACTCGAGGACAGTTGAGGAATATTGTAATGGTCGACTAAAAATACCAAACTCAAGTAAGTTTGGAGGGAAGTCTCGAGCATCATCGGATAAGTTAAGAGTGGAGGACTATTTTACGAAACGTCTAAAGATACGGGCATTAGTCTTATTAATCTCAAGGAATGCTTTTATTATTAATATTCATCATATAATTACATTATGACTTGTTGACTAATAGGTATATTATTAAATTATGTTTTGTTTTCTTAATTTTTTTTAACTTTATTATACTGCATCATTTTACTTTGTAAAAAAGTTTTGTTTGTATTGACTGAATGGTTAAAAATTGTTTAACTGAACGTAGGAGAGACGTGATGTACCTATGTATTTTTAACGAATAGTTTTATTTCATGCGAATAAAAAACATGAATAATTAGTAATAAAATATAATTATCAGTTCATGTTGAGTATCAAAAACAGCTTTACAGTAAGGTTGTTATCAATTATTTACAATATCCAATTACATAATCGAAATCCTTTATAATTAAAGCTAAAATTATTTTAATTTACAAACATTCTTCTTTCGTTACATACAGATTACCTCAGGCACTATGCATTATAATTTCAAAGACCGTGATCATGAAGAGGTTCTACATATTATTATGGTATTGGTCTCATCATGATATGCGTTAAAAAAGACAACGTTTCATCGGATACAGAAATTTAAATAAAAGGAAAAATTAGATTTCTATAGTGATCACACAATCAAATTGTGATATTGTTGTTTTAAAAAAATGATTTGTTCAATAAATCATACACAATAATCAAGGCACACTCGTTTATGAAAACAAAGATCATATTATCTGTACATCAATATCTACTGTTTAATTTCATTACGTATTTGTATACCTATGTAATATTTTTTTCAAAAATATATACGAATTCTTGATTTTAACACGTTGACTGCCATGTAGGTCGCCGGTGCCCTACGTGGCGCACTGAAGTAATTATGTCGATTTTGAAGTGAAACTTCTTTAGAATCGTTGTGATTTCAAACTCGATGAAACGAAAAAATAAGTCCATAGAGACGCCGTGTTAAGTCGTCGTGGCCTAAAGGATAAGACGTCCGGTGCATTCGTATGTAGCGATGCACCGGTGTTCGAATCCCGCAGGCGGGTACCAATTTTTCTAATGAAATACCTACTCAACAAATGTTCACGATTGACTTCCACGGTGAAGGAATAACATCGTGTAATAAAAACCAAACCCGCAAAATTGTAATTTGCGTAATCACTGGTGGTAGGATCTCTTGTGAGTCCGCACGGGTAGGTACCACCACCCCGCCTATTTCCGCCGTGAAGCAGTAATGCGTTTCGGTTCGAAGGGTGGGGTAGCCGTTGTAACTATACTGAGATCTTAGAACTTATATCTCGAGGTGGGTGGCGCATTTACGTTGTAGATGTCTATGGGCTCCAGTAACCACTTAACACCAGGTGGGCTGTGAGCTCGTCCATCCATCTAAGCAATAAAATAAAAATAAAAAAAATCGCAAACACATAAATGTATAGAATTCAGCCGGCGAGAGAATGAGATAGAACACATTACACGTTCTCGGTCTCCTCTTTGTGCGACTCTTCGTAGCACTATCGTCTGCTAAACATTGTCCATATGTACGCTCCTGTGTAGTGGGATAGTCAGTATATCTATATTTATATCTTATCTATAAGTTTCACTTCTACCGTGTGTGACTTGCACACACACACACATACACCCCTTTTTTTGTTACTGAACGTCTGGATGGCCTAACTTTACCTTCTTTTGTTTTTAATGTATGTTTTAATCTTTTAGGTCTCTTCAGAAAATTATAAATTAATATTATTACTTCAGTGCGTGCAGCTCACCTAGGGCACCAGTGACATATAGCAGTGAAAGTGTTAATAAAATACCTATAGTCAAATGATTTGGAAGGTAAATGAATGATTTATTATGTTTTCTACAATTCCCAATCATTAATTATAGTTATTAATTTTTCATTTGAACAGTCAATTAAATGCCGCATTGTAGCAAATAACTTGGCATGCATCTACACCGAAAATATGCTATAGTCTTAATTCAAGCAACACATTTTTTTCCAAACACTCTTTTTGCCTTGTATTACTGGCAGCCCGGCTAAAATCGCGGCGTCAAACGCATCTTTCAACTGTCTTCTTGTCTTTGACGATGTTTCGATGTATACTGCATTTATCCTTGCAGCTAGTACTTTAGCCTCTGCTTCTGTTACCACATGCTCTCCTCGGTTCTGTAAGAAAGAAAGAATTGTTACTTTTTTTATGATAGCGAAAGGTGTGTATCGGCACTGACGTTCTGATGTCCATAGTTTCTGATAGGCAACCATTACCAGGCAGTGAGTGTATCTGAACAGTAATACAAAAATGAAAAAAAAAAACAGTTTATTTAAGAATGAAATATCCAAAAAGTCAGATATTTTTGAGACTTAGGCAAATAACAAGACCTAATGACGTAAATTTCCTGTATTCCTACGTCACGATGACGAATGAATGTCTCAAATATTAAGTTGAGGATATTATCTGTGGAAAAACGAATGACTCCATAATAATGCGGTATCGATAAGCAACTATTCTTTGGAATCCCATTATGACTTATGTTTAATTGTTTAAGATATCTTTAAATATATTAGTGATTATCTTTACCATCCGGTGGTTTTTTTCTCTATCAAACAAATTCAACTTAACATTGTCACGACCGAGTAGTAATACCAATTGTTACTGGAGTGTAGTTACCAGACCCAATGTTCAAAGTTGTATGCTACCAAAATGATATTCAATGTTAACGTATCAAATTCGCGCTTGAAATGCGGAAGAAACATTTGATGCACGATAGCACCAATTCTGAAGGTGTTCGTTCTAAAATTCTATTGTTATTATTATTATGTACAATAAAAGCTCCTTATTCGCGCTTCCTTCATTCAGGTTTTCGCTATCCGCGGATTAAAAATAATGCGTTCCAATTCCTATATTCGCGGATCTAATCGGTACATACACACTAATGGAGAGGATTCCAATTTGTAGGTATCCAACCGAATATCCTTTGCAAAGGCCGTCACGTCCTTACGGACCCCGGTAACCCTACTCGTCGAACTCGACGAAGAGGTCGACATGCAACCTAACCCACGCATCAGCCCGCTGAGTTTCTCGCCGGATCTTCTCAGCGGGTCGCGATTCCGATCCGGTAGTAGATTCATTCGCGAAGCAATTGCTCTTGAGTTGTTAGGTCTCCTTCAGAGGCACTCGGGCAGCTGTTAGGAAATCCCACCCCTCCTGGCTGAGCCTTTGCTCGCCCACCTCTCCTGGTGAAACTGGAAAGGCCTTCGGGCAACCAGTAATCTCTCAATCATAAAAAAAAAAAACCTTTGCAAAGACGCTTTTCTATATTCACGGAACAAATACCTCGCGAATAAAGAGATTTTACTGTAGTCAGAATTAACGTCATTTTCCGTACCGACGGTATATTTTTTATTTCTATCTACTATAAGCTTCCGTGCCTCACTCGGAACCTGGAATATACTTAGTAGCGTATTTCACAGACTAGAACTGAACGTAGTATGAATTATTCGAATATTCAACAATTTCGTCACAAATATCGTAAATAAATTCAAATTAATAGTCAAATCAAATTTATTTACCCTCAAAGTTTGTACGACTCGGGAATCCTGTACAAGATCGCTCTGCGTACCGACGAGTATTAACGGCGCGTTCACATTAGCCACCGCCTTCGTCCACCGTTCGGCGACAGATCGGAACGTTTCCGGCCGCACTAAGGAGAAGCACAGCATCAGCACGTCTGTACCCGGGTAGCACAGTTCTCGGAGTTCAGACATCGAGTCCTGAAAAAAGAGAATTTTCTAGAGTTACAACTTTGTTCAATTAATTTTAAATGTATCGTAACATAAATAATAGCTACATGATGCCATGCGATGACTATAGCGATGTAATTTTATTATGACATTTCGATATTTCAATATTACTAACATTTAAGTGTAGTCTTAAGTAATGTGGATTTATAGTCGTTGAGCTATGGTAACATTCTAATAGAATTCATAACAATTAATAACATATTACATACTTCATAAATGATGAATTCTCTATTTGTGGCGCATTATTTTATTTTAAAGTCAGTTCGATTTTTCCCTCGTTAATTTATTTCTGTTCGTTAGTTTATTTAATTCGTTTCATATAATTTTTCATAATATAACAGAATGAAAAAAGAAAATACATTTATATGTCTATTTTCTTTTTTAGAAAATACATTTATATGTATTTTACCGGTTTATAGTTACCGGGCTATAAATTATTTAAAAAAAAAACCAATGAGATGCAATCTTCTCTGTGTAGAGAGTAATTATATTATTTAGCATTTAATTTTATTAGGAGTAAAAATAAGTTTTCGACGTTTTTTATCGAAAAAATAATATTTACTATGAAAGAACGGTAATTTAAATTTAATCGAAGTATTTTCCATCACTAGCAACTACTTTTCCCATCTCTCAGGCAGTGTTCGAATTCCACGTCTGAAGAACTTCTCGTCTTTTGAGGCTATCCACGAATCAACCCAATTTTTTGTATCTTCATATGATGTAAACCGCTGCTCCGACAGAGCATGTGCCATTGACCGGAACAGATGATAGTAAAACGGCGCAATGTCTGGTGAATACAGCGGGTGAGGTAGTACTTCCCAATTAAGTGTTTTTAAATAATTTTTCACCGGTACCGCTACATGCGGACGAGCATTATCGTGGAGCAGAATAATTTTGTCATGTCTGGAGTAGTATTGAAGGCGTTTTTCCCTCAGAGCTCGACTCAATCTTATCAATTGCGTTCGGTAGAGAGCTCCAGTGATTGTTTCGCCTGGATTAAGCAACTCGTAATACACCACACCCAGATGAGCCCACCAAATACACAGCATGAGTTTTTTTCCATGAATACTATTCGGTTTTGCTGTGGATGTTGACGCGTGGCCAGGTAGTCCCCATGATTTTCTTCTTTTTGGATTATCATAATGTATCCACTTTTCATCACCAGTGACGATTCAATGTAAAAAACTTTTTTTTGTGTGCCTAGCTTTTCACTCATTCAGCAGCATTTCACTCATGCATAATCGGCGTTCAACATCTCTCGGTTTTAATTCGTATGGAACCCAATTATCTTGTTTATGAATCATCCCTAACGATTTTAAACGATGTGAGACTGCTTGCTGAGTGACAAGTGAAGTAAGTGCAAGTTCCTTTAGTATGTGTCAGAGACGAATCTTCCTCCAATAATTTCGTCAATTCTGCATCCTCATAAATTTTTGGCCTTCCCCACCGCGATCTTTGTCTTTGCGTCAAAATTACCGTTTTTGAACTTTTGAAACCACTCACGACATGTTCTTTCACTCAAGGCAGCCTCATTATATGGTTCTACTCGAGCAATCGATGCGCCTCGGCTGCAGATTTTTTTTAATTAAAAAAGTAAATTAAAAGTTCCTGCAAATTACGCTTATTTGGCTCAAATTTTGACATTTTTGGATAAAAAAAAATATGATGCTAATACGGAGTTAAAAATATGATAGGGTTAAGTTGTTCTTAAATGATCAACTTAATTTTCAAGCCGATTATCATCTGTGAATTCGAACGTAAACCTCGTGCCACGCCATCTTTCTCAAAACGGCGGAAACTTATTTGTTCACCTTAGAAGTAGACCGCTTCGTCTACTCATTTATTAAAGGTAACATTGTTAGTCCCCAAATGAACCGGAGCATACAAATTATAATAAATAAAAGTAATGTTTTATATAACCGACCTCATAAAGCACGATCAATAAACGGCCTAAAGAAAGTAGTTCACACGTCCAAAGCGACTGTGAGGGCCTATGAACCAGTGAATGTTTATTTTCTAGTGATCAATCAAACGGTAGTTTACGCAATGTTTGGTTAAAGAGTTAAAAACGAATCGAAAACGAGCGCTAACAAAACGCTGGTCACGAGTGAAAGCGACCATCGCAACCAATCTGGAACTACTGTCATTGTCATTGTAACAACGCTATTAAAATTTTCAACTGAATAAAAAAATAGTATGTAGTTTGAATTCAAAAATAGAACTCATGTATCGTTAAATTGAAGACATAATTTCTTCATGGACCTTATAATGACACGGTTTGATACATCATAAAAGCTAAAATAAAACTTAGTTTTATTTTTTATGTCCGAAATTTAATGGTAATGTGTATATATTAGTACTTACTAGTATTACGAGTTACTACTCGTAATAGTACTATAAAACTAGAACTATTCCTTTTTAATATTTGCCATATAAAATTTGTCAAATTTATATGTTTGACATATTAGTTTAATATAATGCCCCTATAACTTTAGGTGTGTACGTGTGCTTGTATGTAAAGGAATCTTTAGATCTCATTTTCATTGACTAGAAGATGTCCGATTACCTTGAAAATTTGCATGTGTATCAGGGACTGATGATGGCGTTACAATACAAATTTACTCAAATAGCCTGATCAGTAGCAACGGGATAAAAAAATGTTGGTTTGATTTGATATTTGGACGTTTTTTAGATTTTAAATTTTATCTGTAGAACAAATGGCATAAGCCAGTAGGTAAAGTACGCCATGAAGATTAGTAAAAGGAAAGAAATTGAATCACTTTTAAAGTGATCAATGTTACAATTACAAGATAGTATACCCCAAATTGATAAACATTTCGTAATACAAAATGCCGTCGCTTGAGCCTGAAGCCGTATTCATTACATCACCACTTGATGGTGCAGAGATAGGCCTTTTAACAGGAAGCTACGACAAAAGATCAATTTGTTACAGTACACTGTGACCTCGGCTCGATGGTTTCAAATTGACCGTCGCACAATAGATGTTTAATTGTTACTATATAATATGGAAATGGCAGTAATTGTACATAATGCTAAAAATGACAACGTTTTTCTGACCATAGATAATATTTCAGATGCACTGCATACTAGCGCCTTTGCGGATTAGCAAGAAACAAATTTACGAGGGAAAATTCGTTACTGACAGATTACATTTATGCGCATGCCGGGAACACACAAACGACAAAATAACATATTTTTCAAAGCATGTCGCTGTTTAGATTGCTTGGCGTCTATCGTAAATTCTTGCTGCCGTACCGTGTACCGACAAACTTACAAGAGTGGTAGTAAAATCAACAAATCTTAATGCGGTAAACCCGTAATCTGTATTGATTGATTATAATTTACTGCTTTCACCAGGCTCACGTCTCGCCGAATATTTTTAGCAATAAAATCGTATTGCTATATCATATAAACATATATTTGAAGTCGTCGTGGCCTAACGGATAAGACGTCCCGTGCATTCGTGTTGAGCGACGCACCGGTGTTCGAATCCCGCAGGCGGGTACCAATTTTTCTAATGAAATACGTACTCAACAAATGTTCACGATTGATTTCCACGGTGAAGGAATAACATCGTGTAAAAAAATGAAACCCGCAAAATTATAATTTGCGTAATTACTGGTGGTAGGACCTATTGTGAGTCCGCGCGGGTGGGTACCACCACCCTGCCTATTTCTGCCGTGAAGCAGTAATGCTTTTCAGTTTGAAGGGTGGGGCAGCCGTTGTAACTATACTTGAGACCTTAGAACTTATATCTCAAGGTGGGTGGCGCATTTACGTTGTGGATGTCTATGGGCTCCAGTAACCACTTAACACCAGGTGGGCTGTGAGCTCGTCCACCCATCTAAGCAATAAAAAAAAACAAGTTACGCTGATTCTGATTGTTTGAAAGCGCCTTTGTATATGTCACCCGTCTATCTTAAGAGCTGGGTAAACATTTACCAGATAATTCGACCCTTGTGAAATGTTGTCACTCCCCAATACGTAAACTGTAATCGCTTCGTTCAATACAACAAACTTTTTGATGTTATTTAACGCCTTATTAGCGATAATAGATCTGTTATCGTAATTTTGTTACTTTTAATCTACATATACCTACATATCTATATAAATAAGAAAAAAAACAAAAATATTTAATACCATTTTGTAACACATCTGTGAATCGATTGTCCGTTTTATTTATTTAATGACAATAAAAAACAAAAGAGAAATTGTAATAAATAAGTTGAATATAAATATTGTGGTTTTAGTGATCACGGAAGTGTTTCGATTTTTGAAGGTTCTAGTAATATCACCGTTACGTAATAAAGAAGAGCAATTAATTGCAATGTAAAAGTTACCATCAAAGCGTGTATGAGATGTGAATATAATTAATATGAAAGTGAAAATTGTTGACGTCCGTGGTAAACTTTATAATGCAGTGAAACTGTAGTGAAACTTCAAACGCTTCATTGAATATTTTATTATTGAAAACGTGTGGATTATGAATAGTGCGTATTTTAAAAAAAAGATTTTAATTTCGTCTCTACAGGCCAATTAAGTGACTTGAAGTTCATCTACCTTGAGACAAGAAGTCGTCAAAAGTTATCATCATGTCTCAAGGTGGTTGGCGACATCCACTCTACTTTAGGTGGGTCATTAGCCAATTTACCAACAATACGCAACAAGAAGGGGCTTTTTTCCTGCGGCGTATCACGCAAAATATTTTTTATAACATAACATAAACTGTAACGTGTATGTGTGAGTTAAATCAATGCAATACTAAATCTCGAACTACAAAAAGTTGAAATACAATATTTAATTTTGATTCTCAGTGTTTAATCACATCCGAGCAGGTAGAGAAACTGTGCGAAAGGTACGTGTTAGGTACAATGCTAGCAGCGTGAACTGAGCGAGGTAGACGTTGAAAGCATTGTCACGACGCGACGCGATGGTACTCTGGGAGATTCTATTATATTTTATGTACATCGTACCTCAAAATTATTTTAAAGCCACGTGCTTTCAATGCCTACAACACCTGGTTTTTAATATGTACTAAAAATCGTATCACTTCGAAAGGTGAAAGGATATGTGGTTTAAACGACATTTTGCTTAATAAGCGACATTTCTCTTTGTTTTATTAATTATAGGTCCGTTTTATTTTGGTATTAGCATCAACAATTCGATGTTTTTAATTGAATTTCAATTAAGTTAACTCTATTCAAATAGGTGAAGAAGTTTTTTTGTTATGATATTTTTTTCCAAATTGTAACCTTTAAATGGCTGTTGTGTAAAGTTGAAAAAAAATCGCTTAAATCAAATAGAATTTCACACCTCGATTTAATAATTTTTCATTCTTGTAGTATCTATAGAAATAAATAAAACTGCAGTGCTTGTTTGCGACGACAATTTTTTTTCTTTTATTTTCCTACCTATGCTGATAGCCCTGGGAGTCTATTTCAGCTTCGCCCTAACATGTAGTTGAGCTCACGGGGCTCAAACCGGAGTGTTTTAACAAGAGCAGTGCTTCGCAGAATCTACCACCGGATCGGAAACGACCCACTGAGAAGAGCCGGCGAGAAACTCAGTGGGCTGTGTCGGTCGGTTAAAAAGTTACGGTTTTTACTATATCCATATGCTGTACATTCGTGCATATTCATAATTTATCTATTTATCTTTTATCTATTAGATATATATACAAATGAATTGCTGTTCGTTAGTCTCGCTAAAACTCGAGAACGGCTGGACCGATTTGGCTAATTTTGGTCTTGAATTATTTGTGGAAGTCCAGGGAAGGTTTAAAAGGTAAATAAATATGAAAATTTTGTTTTTCCTTTGATGTGTCTCCCGTCGGACGGATTCCTTTTGTTTGTTTTAAGTTTACTTTATACAAAAGTTTAGGTCTTTTATTTATCGATTGAGGCACTATGAATTCTACTGGGTCAGCTAGTTTTGAATAAAAAAACAGTTAATTATTTTTGTCACTCTCTTTTTGTTCCGGCTAATCTCCGAAAAGAATAGACCGATTTTGACGGAGCATTCACTGACAGCTGAATATTATAAGGAGTAACTACATTTAATTAGAAGAAGTATTAGGGTGCTGCACGAAATTAAAACCAAAGATATTGTCAACGATATCCAGTTCGAATAGGGAAGTATTATTGATAATAGACAAAGCTACCGCAAAGCGTGATCGAGTTAGTTAATCTATATGTTTGAAAATCGATGTGTATATGTATGATCCCGAAATACTCAGAAATGGTTTGATCGATTTCAATGAAATTTTCAGGAAGTCTTCGGAATCGTCTAGAGGGTGATCCTGTGAAGTTTGGTAGCGGTCGAATCAAAATCAAATCAACGATCGGCCAGCAAATCGGACCGGATTTGACTAGTATAAAATCAATCGGTTGGTTTAAGTCAATGAGTTGGCTAAAACTGTCCGAGTGCTCTTTGTTGATGATTGTATTATTTTTTATCACTCACATTTTATTTTTTTATCCTACCTACCTACATTACCTTACCTACTTTTTTTTAAGAAATTTTATGACCTGGTAACTAAGACCTTTAAGTCATGTCTTATTTTACTTTATATTCTTAATTTTATGAAAAATGATAATATGGAGTGAAATTATATGAAGATGATTAATTTGAGACATTAATCAACTGGGATGAAATTTAATGAAATGAAATGATATGGGATGAAATATAATCGCAGTAAAATGGTGGTCATTTACTGAGATTTTTTCAGTGGACTTTTTGGAGGAACCCGAGAAGTTACGTCCAGCAGCTTTGTTTCATTTTCCCACATTTGTGCACTTTCACAGATATTAAACAGTTAATAAACCACCATTATTACACATTTAAACCTGAAGAAACACTAAATAGACAAAATAAACAAATAACACAACTTCACTCCTCGCGTTCCCGCCAAAAAGTCACCTTACCTACCTACCTTATTTACCTACCTACCTACATTTTATTTTACTCACAGTTTATTTTTTATGCTACCTATTCGCCTAAGGGTCTATTTTAGCTAATTTAATTTTTAATAGTTGGCACTTTGCTTACCACAACCTACTGTTATTCTAATTCCTAGTGTGAAAACGAATGATTTCTGTTTTATAGCAGTTGGATAACAATATATCGAATTGTTTAGACATTAAGAGGTTGCCTTTTATCAACACAATAGTACCGATTCTGTGAAAGTAAACTAAAAGCATACGAAAGACGCACTCAAATTGTCTCAGTCTTAAGAAATATCCAACAGGTATTAATCGTTCGTGTCGAAACAACAGAACAATGATGTTTTGATTCTCACCTGTCCAGCAGTATCACAGATTTCCACGCACACAGGCCGGTCATCCACGTCGACCACAACTGAAAATAATTATAAAACTCATTAAAAAGACGTTTAAAAAGTGAACGCACGGATGCTGGTTACGAATTTGTGATTGCGAGACCTTAATTTCAACTTTGAATGATCCGCATTATGTGTACTTTAATTGTTTACTTAATGTTTTTTTTTTTGCGTGTTATTTTTATAAAATATTTTTTTTTCAAGACGGAATTGTATTATGTTATGAAATCGTGTTATGCTGCATGCGAGAATTATTGTCATCATCAATCCATAGACGTCCATTCAAATTAGTTTTTGAGAAAAATAAACGAATATAATTATGAAGTATGTGAAACGTGAAACTTTATAATTTATTCAATAACATATTGATAGATGTCAATAACATGCTATTTTTACTAATAAACCACAACAAAGGAAATAAATGGATTCGATTAATATTAAATAATGTTTCCAAGAAAACATCTACATTAATGGTACCTATTAATACGAAATTTTGTCTATTACATTACGAGTATTACGTTTAAACCACAGTTTTTGAAGTAATTCGGTATAGAAATAGTTTGAGCCCTAAAAATAATATAGACTACTTTTCTTCCAAACCATTCTACCTTCACAAGTCTCCATCCACGCCGTTTGAAGTGTAATTCATTGTCATAGACAATATAATATGCGGGTAAAGACTTTGTTGATGACATTTCCAAAATGTCTAGCAAATTTTTCATAAAGTTTTAATTTTGTTCCGTGTTTCACGCTTTGCTTTTGCCTCTCTGAGATTATTGAATTAAGCAAATTGAATTTAATGCTACTCGAAATAAAGATGCATGTGCGGTTGGTTAGATTTGTTGGAGCGTGTTACACGATATTTTGTTCCCTCGCTCCGGATATGCGCGGTAAACACGGTAACTAACATCCTGGCTTTTGTTTTAAAACCTGTGTTACCTGGTTACTTTTGTACGCAGGCCTTAAGCGAGTCTGGTGCTAATATTCATGATTGTGTTGTAGGATATGTCGGGTTAGCAAGTTGACTAAAGTAACTTTCTGAAATTTGCTATTCACATGAACAAGTATTAAGATGTTCGCATATAATGTAGTTCTCATAAACGTAAGAATGCTGAAAGTATTTTCTATGGTAGAAACACGCATACTCATGGAGAGATATTTTGGCTGTTTTTAAAGAGAGCGTTAAAACAATCCTTATATTTTTGTTTTCATTTTGAAATTGAAAGTTATTTATCACCGCTTGTTGACCATAAATGCATATGATACGCTGCTATTCAATTGTATAATTGACTAGGCCATTGTAGGTAAAAAAACAACAGAAAATCGAGAGTGATTCACACAATGCTTACATGTTATTCTTAGTCATGATAGTCATTGGAATCATCATGGCCGGGGTAGTTGTCAAACTATAGCGTAATGATAACTATAGTGATTTATTTATAACTATGGCAATAACAGGAATTAAATTTACATTTAGATTATTTTCGGAAATCCGTTGATGGTCAATTTCTTAAACGACTTCAATAAAAAAAATGAAAAGATTTTCAATTCGGCTATTTTTTATTATTATTTTTTTTTTTTTTTTTTTTTTTTCTTCTTTTGGCAATAGCGTTTACTTTTTGCCAATGACGTAAATTAAAAGATTGGGAAACCAAGTTAAAATAGGATATGAAACATGAGAAACGATCAGATAAGTAGGAAGAAGTTTGAAACGGACAATAAAAATTTCATAAATATACATACATATATAAACTTACAAATCAAATATTTAAACTTTAATATGGTTCTGAAGGATGAAAGATGACAATATTTTATAAAATATACATGGATACATAATTATACAGGATATACAGGTAGGAAAAGGAACATTAAGAGATATTAGATCATTCAGAAATGAGGAGCGGTCGTATAGAGGACATGAAAAGAAAATGTGATCTAGATCACATTTATCTGATTCACATTCACATATGTCAGTAGATACAATGCCTAATCTATTAAGATGAACAGGAGTGCAAACATGACCCAAACGCATTCTTATGATAGAAGAACATACTAGCTTATTGCATTTGACACGGAAAAACCACGGCTTTAATGAAATAATTGGCTGAAGGTTAAAATATCTCCTGCCTTTTGATTGACCAGTTTCAGTCCAGAGTCTATTCCAGCGATCCTGAAGGTGAACTACAGGAAGAGCGCCTAGATCCTGGCAATAAACTTTATAAGGGAAAATGTCGCCATCTTCCACGGCTTCATTAGCTAGTTGGTCTGCTTTTATATTACCAGCAATGTCACTATGGCTAGGGATCCATACAAAGAGCACAGAAAGACCAAAATGATTGCATTTATTTAATAGATTTCTTATTTCTATGACAACAGAAGAAATATTTTTTAATTTAAATGGGAACCTATTGAGAGACTGTAAGGCACTTTTTGAATCAGAGAAAATTATTGTTTTTGGAAGTTTAAATAGAATAATATATTCAATAGCCTTAAAAATACCGTAACATTCCCCAGTAAACACCGATGTTTCCGGAGGAAGTTTGATTTTCTGTGATATTTTAAATTGAGCATGATAGACACCTACACCAACAGGATCAGAAGAAGAGTGTTTAGACGCGTCCGTGAAAATATGATGGTAATCAACCCAAACAGTATTTTTAAGAAGATTAAATGAAAATTTTGTACAAATATCGTGCTTGTTTAAATCAAAGTTAAAATGGATTTCTGGAAGAGACATTAATGCTTCAAAGCTAGTATTGAAAAGAGGGTAATTAATGGATCGATGAATAGGAGCTTTTATGTTAATAAATTTCTTAAAACTATTGATTAAACAAGGTGGTTTTTTATGTCTCCAATATGCAGATGTATCTATACAATGAGAAAGTTGCTGAAGTTTGTTATAAAGAGAGTGGTTAAGAAACTGAAAAGATCGGAATATAAATTTGTCTGCTAAATATTGACGACGTAGATGTAGTGGAGGATCACCACATTCTACTTGAAGAGCATTGATAGGGCTTGACCGCATAGCACCAGAAACTATTCGTAAAGCTTTGGACTGTATGAGATCTAGTTTTTTAAATGCTTTAACACTCCCAGGCTCCAGCAAGAATGTACCATAATCTAACATACTTCTTATAAGTGCATTATATAACAATTTCATGCAAAAAGGGTGAGCACCCCACCTAACACCTGACAAACATCTTAAAATATTAAGAGCACGTTCACATTTAGTATTTAGGTAATCACAATGTGGGATACCAGTCAGTTTCGAATCTAAGACAATTCCCAAAAACTTAACATTAGCTTTGACTGGAATCTGATTACCCTCATAAAATATAGAGATAGGAGGAGGCGTTCTTGATCTCGTGAATAAAACTATTGTACTTTTTGTAGGTGATAGATCAAGGCCATTTAGGTCCAACCAAGTTTTTAAATTTATCAGCGATTGTGTTATAGACGAACTAGCTTTTTCAATAGATTTATCACAACAGTAAATTAAAAGATCATCAGCATACTGAAGGACATTTACACTATTAAGTGATGATTTTAAATCTTGAGTATAAATATTATATAATATTGGACTAAGTACTGATCCCTGAGGAAGGCCCTTTGAAACAAGTCGAGTAATTGACTTCCCGTCATCTAGTTTCAGGACTATGTATCTTTCGGAAAGCATGTTTATGATAAACTTTGTTAATAGCAGTGGTATATTAAGTTGTAAAAGTTTACTCTTTAAAATACTTATCACTACGTTATCATACGCACAATTTATATCTAAGAACGCAGCTATTACTGATTTATTATTTGAGAATGATAATTGAATATCAGAAACGAATATGCTTAAACTATCAATAGTACTTTTCCCACGTCTGAAACTAAACTGGGATTCACATAATAGACCGTTATGCTCAACAAACCATTCTAAACGATTTTTTATAAGATGTTCTGTAATTTTCATCAAAACAGAAGAAAGTGCGATTGGGCGATAGGCAGAATGGTCTGAAGAGCACCTATCAGGTTTCAGAACGGGAATTATTTCTTGGCGTTTCCACGTGGAGGGGATGTTACCAGATGTCACTATGGAATTTATAAGAGATAAATAATAAAATAAAGCATCATCATTTAAATGAGAAATAAAGGAATAAGGTATACCGTCCAGTCCAGGAGCAGAATCCTTAACATGTGACAATACACCTTTTAATTCAGTGAGAGAAAATATACTGTTTAGACCAAAATAGTTATGATTATTTATATTTTTTACAAGGTAGGGAATTGTTAAGTCTTCGGGAACGAAAGGAGGAGCTAATTTATCTAAAAAGCTATTAACTAAATGAGAAGGTATTGATTTTGGAGATGAATATTTGAATGCAGATCTAAACCTCCTTATATTTTGCCATACAAGAGATGGTTTGACATCAGGTGATATTGAATAGCAGAAGGTTTTCCAGCCATCAAATTTCTTTTTCTTTAGAAATTTTGAAGTTTCTGACATTATCTTTGTAAGAATTTCAAAATTCTCATCAGTAGAACATTCACAGTATGTAACTTCAGCATAATTTCTTCTCTTTACTGCCTGAGTGCATTCATTATCCCACCAAGGAGGAGAAGGAATAAAACCCAAAGAGCTATTTTTATTAAGAAAAATTTCATTGGCAACCTCAATAAATGTTCTTGCCAAAGAATCTGCACACAGAGATTCTGTACCTGGATTAATTTTTGGAAGTGTAATAATTTTGTTTTTTATTAGATCTTTATATAAATCCCAATCAGCATCATTAAGCTTATATTTTAGACGAGGAGAATATGTTTTATGTAATACATTATTGTTGTTATTGCCGGTTGGAAATGATAATAATAATGGGAAGTGATCACTACCAAAAGTAGATCGCAATGGATCCCAAGACAAAGAAGAAGCAAGATTAGGTGTAGAGACTGTTAAATCTGGACAACTTGGGCCCTCGTCAGGATGAGAGCGTCGAGTAGGGCGACCATCATTTAATATACACAAATTCACTGAATCAAATATATCTACTAATGTGTTACCATAGCTATTAGAAGATAAGTAACCCCAGGATTCATGGCGACAGTTAAAATCGCCAAGAATCATAAAAGGCTTTGGAAGAATGTGAATGATATCTTTAATTTCATTCAAGATTGCAGAAGAAGGATGAGGTATATAAATAGATACATAACAGATATTTTCGACTAAAGCAGCAATAATAGAAAAATTATTACTGTGAGAAGGAATAGAGAAGAGAGAAAAAGAAAGGGGGTGTTTCACAAGCATGGCTACTCCGCCATGCCCATCCACACGATCTTCCCTGAGACATGAATAACCACGAATCTTAAATAAAGATCCTGGTTTCAACCATGTCTCTTGAAGAGCACAGATATAAGGTTTATATTTATTTAATAAATAAATAAGATCACTTTTTTTAGGAGTGATGCTTTGACAATTCCATTGAAGAACTTTGTCCATTATTTGGTTTATAAATTTGAGTAATTGCAGAAACTAATAAGGCAGCGTTGGACGGTGTAAATTCATTCGATTGACTAAGAGATTTTATAAGAGAGATAATTAAATTAAGTACTGGGGTTTCCAATGGGTTTTCATTGTCTTTGTCAGTTAATGCACATCCATTGGAGGGTTGGGGAATATTAAAATCCCTTAAAATTTCTTGGTGAGCTGATTTGTCATACCCTTTGCTAAGTGTAGGTGGAGGCTTTGGTTTAACAAAAACAGTTTTTTTATATGAAGTACTACTGTTCATAGCTTTAGATGTAGGATGTTGATGCTGGGTTGGAAAAGTATTAGGAGTGATGTTAGGTGATGAGAGCAATGCATCTGCATAAGAAATTTGAGAGACAAATGGATGTAGTTTTGAAGCTTCTGAATAGGAAATACAGCTCTTAGCCATTGATTCGTTTATAGCTCTTTGTCTTTCATATTCTAAGCATTTTTTATCGGTTGCAATATGGGACCCCTTACATAGACAACAAGATATAAAATCTTCTTGAATGGAGCAGTTATCACCACTATGTCCTTGACCACATCTAAAACATCTTGGTTTAGATCTGCATTGAGATTTGACATGCCCAAACCGACAACAATTGTAGCATTGAATAGTAGGATATATATACAAGTCTACAGTAAGAGCAGTGTAGCACATATAAACACGTTTAGGCAAAATTTGACCATCAAAAGTAAATACTACAGACTCAGTACATTTAAGATGGTTTTGTCCATCAATCATCATCTTCCGTTTTATTCTCCTAATTTTTATGATTGGACCGCACCCAATAGGAACAGAAACATTATCTTTTATTTCCTCTTCGGACCACTCAGCTGGAACTCCTCTTACTATTCCTATTCTGCTCACAGAAAATGATGGAATAAAAGCCTTATATTTTTCACATTCTAAATTTTTGTTTTCAACAAAGTCATTTGCATCTTGATGCTTAGAAAAAGAAATAGATAATCTATTCCGGCCTATCCTTTTTAAACTTCCATTCACAATATTTTTAATAGAATTTCTTTTGAGAAAGCGTCCAAATGTAACTGGATGTAAAGTAATATTATCGTCGGGAGATGAAAATTGTTTTTGAATGTGAACAACATAAGGAGCAGCATCGGATGAGTTATATAACAGCCTTGCAACAGGGGGCTGTGGTTGTGGTGGAGAGTCTGTGTTATTGTTTTGTGTGGTCTCTACTACTATAGAAGAATTATTGCCGGAATCGACTTTGGAAAGTATTTGTTTACTAATTTCTACACATTGGCAATCACTTTCCTTAACATCTTTCTTATCACCACGGTGTTTTCGTCGTCTTTTATTACAGTGCCTGCAGATTCTGGGCAGAGCTGACACTCTTTTACGGCCACTAGATATCTGGGAAACTGAACCATCTGTATCCATGGTACTACCATCGTCATTATTTGAAACTGTCACTACATGACCTATATCGGGGGCTGTCCCCCCAGGATCACCCGGGGGGTCCATCATGTCATGAAGGAAAAGAGAAGAAAATAAAGCTTACCAATAGTATGAAATTTACACAGAATAAATCAAATTTAAACTTTAATACTAACTAACTACTAAAATATATATAAACTACAACTTATCTGATCTAAATATTAAAAAAAGAAACAAAAGAAAAAAAGAAAATTAACATGAAAATCAAAATAAAATGGAAAATTAACAAAAAGCACGTCCGACCGATTTGAGGTTTCCCAATCTACCTTTTTTATTATTTGTGTTAGTTCAGAACTTTTTTTGAAGTGTACATAGATTTTGATGATTTTTTTTTTGCTTCGAAGCTGGTGCTTCTCATGTGACCTCAATTAAAATTTTATCAAGACCTGACCGGTAATTTTTGATCATCCTTTAAAGAAGCATATTTAATTGACTTGTTTACATTTAGATTATATTTTGTCCAAGTCGGATTTCAGTTTTTTGTTAAAATACTTCTTTTGCCATCAAATTAAGAAATGATGGCGTTTAGTGTCAGATAATATCAGTTATAAAAAAAACATCACGCCAGCTTTGTAGTTGTCATTTTAATTAAGCAAATTAATGTTATAGTTACGTACTTAACAGATTACGAACCGTTTACGAGCACTTTGAAAGCGTTGTGCTGTAGCCGCAAAGTTGTTGTGAAACGTATTAAATATCGTAGTACCACTTTAGCTCATGGTTCCGTATGTGTCAAAATTGACGTTGCTTTAAACCACCAGTGGATTTCACAGTTCAAGCTTAAAGTCATAAATGCAATGAGAAGTTCTTCTGATATTGGTACAATTTGGTTGGAAAAAAATGAAATTAATTGACTTTCTTTTTTGTCATATCTCATTTTGCGTATACATAAAATTTATGCCCTTATTATTAACTAGTTTACAAATCTTTGCATCAGGCTTTCCTTGATGCTTCAACGAACATATTTACAAACAAAATACTATTCTGTTTTAGTTTTATTATAGTACTAAAGTGGGCGTCTTTGAATCAGGTACCTTACAGCTAAATACTACATAGCGTTCGTATTTTTTGTATATTTTTAAGACTGCGGCTAAGTTCGAAAGACCTCTATTTATTTAGGAGCTATACAAACCAAACCAAAGTAACCTCTACAATGACTTGCTAGTGTATAGATAATGGTTAATTAATATCACGAATACAATAATTTCTGTTTTTTTTTAAGTGATAACGTCTTTTGCATAATGAAGTCCGGTAATTTCTCTGCCTTTATTACGATCCCACAATAGTTGTGTAGCGACAAAATCGGACTGTAGCTCTTTAGCCATTCAAATCTAATCTCAAAGTTTGAACACCGAGTGCTCAAATCGTAAAAAATGCAAGCGAAGTCTAGATGGGAACAGCAGGATGGAAGCGAATGACCTTCCCTGCAAATTTAATTATTTACGAACGTAGGCCATTTTGATTCTTATCAGCTCGTGTTAACGACGAATGTTGCAGTATACAATAAATCAGTTACAACTCTAGTGCTACGGTGTGAAGGAGCGAAACATTTTGCTCCGCGTAATAGATTAAGGTCAAGTTTCATAATTGGATTTGTACTGAATAGGTTTATTTGCACTTTGTAGTATTTTATATTGAACTAGAACTATTCTTATAATTTGACGAAGCATGTTGCTGATAACTTTATTTCTGTAATCTGACGAAGCATGTTGCGGATAATAACATGTACTTTTAGGTTAGGAATATTGTATTCTTTTTTTTATAATAAATTTTACAATAAACATGTAACAAAAAAAATATTGACAAAAGTTTTGATGTTGCATTTTTTAGCATAGATACATACATACCTTTCACATTAATTTCAACATTTCAACATTAATTACTACAGTAACACGTCATTACGGATCCTCCTGATCCATTAATGATGTTTTTAGGTACCGCAAGCACCAGTCACCGTCCTTACCGAACCCGTCGCTGGCGACGAAGGGCTCGACGAGCGAACTAACCCACAGACAAAGCCCACTGACTTTCTCGCCGGATCTTCTCAATGGGTCGCCTTTTCGATACGGTGGTGGATTTTGGGAAGCACTGCACTTGCTAGGGCCAGTGTTAACAATACACCGGTTTGAGCCCCGTGAGCTCACCTACACGTTAGGGCGAAGCTGATATAACCTCTCAAGGCTATCAGCATAGGTAGGAAAGAAAAAAGTACAGTAATAAAATTAGTTGACAATAAATGCTATTAATATACCAGGTGGGTCGCAGGTGACCTCAGTCCACTAGATTACCTTTTAACGTCAATAGAAATCGGTAATTAGTTAGAAGATACCACTGTCCGATCGACCTCCCATAGATATCACAATTGCTTCCAAACTTTTTCCCATATCTTCGCCTGTATTTTCATCTTGCACTCGTGGTAGGGTGGTCAGGTCAGTGAATCTCGTAAAAAAGGACTAACTTACACTGAGAATGTAAAGCCGTGTTATTTAAGGTCTTCAAACAACATTTAGTAGTAGGAGGGCGTATTGTTATCACGCACGAGTGGGAGTGACCATTCTGCCTGGTTCTATCTCGATTTAATCATGCATTCTACTTTCCAGGGTAAGAGAGCAGTTATATTATTATATTTAAGAACCGTTGCGTTTATGCTATCTAGAGGCCTGGATTATAGCTTAACACCAAATCAGCTTATTAATGGTATATCTATATAGGCTAAGAAAAAACAAAGATAAAATACTTCTATACAAGGTATTATTCTAAGTACATACTAAGTATGTAAATAAGTAAGTAGTAAATGTCTTCAATGAAATTACATTCGTCAAGTCGCGTCAAATTTAATGCACGCCTTAATACTGACTACGTGTCCTTATCTATTCTTAAATGAGTCGAGAATTCGCCAGACTTCAGCTCTGCTCTTCACTGTATATGTTTTACTGGTGGTAGGACCTCTTGTGAGGCCGCACGGTTAGGTACCACCGCCCTGCCTATTTCTGCCGTGAAGCAGTAATGCGTTTCGGCTTGAAGGGTGGGGCAGCCGTTGTAACTATACTTGAGACCTTAGAACTTATCTCAAGGTGGGTGGCGCATTTACATTGTAGATGTCTATGGGCTCCAGTAACCACTTAACACCAGGTTGGCTGTGAGCTCGTCCACCCATCTAAGCAATAAAAATAGATATACATATATATATACAATCTAGCTACTAACTAATACAAATCAATATTCCGTACAACCGTGTCGGATTTCCTTTATACATCATTTAAAGAGAGACGTGCTAAGACGCTAATGAAGTGTGCGCTGGGAACTTATGCATGGCTGAGGAGTGCGAACTGCAAACACAAAGCCATTGAACATATCAGTTCATGACCTATCGCGCCCTACACTATTGTCTTTATTTATAACTTGGCTATATTGAGTACTTCGGGACAAAGACGATGTCCATCTTCACGATCAAGGATTGAAGAAGATATTAATGGATCAATTAATATATCGTCGCTGTCAAACCAAAATTTGCTATGTGCCAAAACTCTATTTTGAAATAACGAGTAAAAATATTTTCGTATAAAATTTTATGTGAAGGTGAATTTTTAAGAACTATATCAAATGAAAGCTATAGATAAATATTAAAGCTATAGACACATAACAGTTTTTTATGCGGTAGATTTTTCTTCTTCTCAGTCGTGTCACTCTTGACAGAGTGGTCGTGATCGTCATGTAGTGTTGGAAGGGGCAGACTTGATGCGTATATAATACGGTAGATAGGGCTGTGAAATATATAAAAAGGTCAAATAGTAAAAATATATATCGGAGATGCATGCACATAGCAGATTTTGGTTTGACAACGACGATATGTACTCTTTAAATCTTAACCCATGCATTTATCCCCAATACTGACGATGAAGGTGAGCAGATAGACCCGTAAATAGGCTATGCGATTGCTATGCGACTTTGGATCCGTAATAAGCAGTAGCCGAAAAATATAAGTTCGTTTATCCGTTCCTTGTGATTAAGAATCAACTTTGTTCTAAACAGGTCCATTTGGGCCCAGCCCATATTCAAGTCATTTTTGTATGATATTGGTTCTTTGATTTTCTCATAAGGACCCCGATAAATAAATAGATTAAGCTGATTCGTATTTTTACACAACGTTTTATGACATTTACTTTGTTGATGTGAACCATCCATCTAATTACTGTTTAGATATAATAAGAGACCGCGCGGGCGCAGTCCGACAAGGTGGTTCGACCAAATCCGCACCACATTAGAGATCCCATTCCACGACGCCCTTCATGCGGCCAATGATCGGAGGCGCTGGCAGGACATTACAAGGAGTAAAATCATGTCGAATTATAATGGTCACGACCCTCAGCAGTGAGGACAGGCGCGAGGAGGAGGAGGTGATAATAAGATAAAAAATATACAAGAATATTTGGTTTAGTAGATTAGAATTTAACAAAGAGATACGGTGTACTTAGATTATAAAGTTGACTATGCAGTATTTATTTTAAACTAAACCATCACAAGGTGTCGCTACGTATTGTTAAAAAAGTAAAATTTTCTCTTTTATGTTATTATCCTCATATTTTATTTTAAGTTTGTCCTCGCCCTCGATAAACTCAACAAGATATCTTAAAAAAGAAGCCGCCGCTGGAATTGGGTCGGCTTACCTTCCCCGGGAAGGTCAGGGAGGCGCCGAACAGACGAGGTTAATTGGGACATGAAACTTTGTCTAATGTCGCTCAATTTACCGAATATTTATTTAGGCGGACCTATGGATCCTTTTAATGATGTCAAATCTATGAATAGCAAAGATGAACGGGGTCGGATCAGTTCGACGTAATTAAAAACAATATCTTAAAACATAAGTAGCATAAAATTAGCACTAAATGCGATTCATCTTAAGTAGTATCATTTGCGTTTTGTGAATATGAAGAAGAAAGAATATGATACAAATTACAATGGCGTTCTTTTCAAAATTTGCCGTGTTTTAATTTTGAAACGGTGAATTGAGTTCACACTAGTTCCTAATTCGTAGATTAATGGATTCTTAACATTGTTTGTAGGTTATGTACGTTTATATGTAACCTCTTCAGAGACGAAGTTTTTAAAGTAGATTAAATAATAATTTCATTCATTCTTTATTGTTCATTTTAAATTGAAAACAAATAAGTAAAAAAGTAACCAACCAAAGTGAATATTCAGTTTAAAAAAAGCCAAACATATTGTATTCATTTAACGTACTTTTAAATATATGAATAATTAAAAAAAAACGTACACAAATGTGCCAATGTGCCTGAAGAGGTTAACTTAATTTGACAAGCAAACAAAAAAAACTGCCTGTGTTCGTCAAAGCGTATTTCATAAGTCGTTTTTTATTTTATATTCATTTACTAGCGACCCGCCCTCGCTTCGCTTCGGAAACATTAAAACAAATTAAAAAAAGTAGCCTATGTTCATCAGGGACAATGTCGGCTTCTAATGGAAAAAGAATTTTTCAAATCGGTCCAGTAGTTTCGGAGCCTATTCGAAACAAACAAACAAACAAATCTTTCCTCTTTATAATATTATAGTATAGATTATTTATAAGTTAGCTTTATTTTACATAATATTTTAATACAACCTCATCTTTTTTATCTTCAGAATGTACATAATAATATGTTTTTAAAAAGCTAATCTAATATACTATTTGGTCAATGGATTTAGAAACATCTTCCTCGAAAAAATTCAAATATATTATATAAACAGTCCATATACAATTAAATACATCAACCTTTTTCTGGGACAGAAGAAGGTTGCTTCTGCTCGATTTGCGGGGAAAAAAATTAAGACACATTAAGTAACTGCAAAAAATATGTCAATAAATTTTAAAATTTCCCCGCCTGAAAGAAGCTGAAATAACCCTATGGGGGCCTATTTCAGCCCTTAGGCTACCAGAGAAATTTCTAGACAAGTACTAATAATCATAACAGTATATATTTTAAGTAGTGTTTTTATAATCTAGTAATCGCTTCAATATTCGGCATTTCGTTGCGAAGAGAACGAACGGCCAGCTTAACGAGTCGACAAACTGGGACAATGTTTACGATGTTCCATGGTTTTTACGTACGTGGCGTATTTTATGAGCGTGTGTTGTTGATGCACCAGCTGTCATCATCGGCAAACACCGCGAACGTCGCAGCCTGATCCTTTATTACCTTTAAGGGAGGTCTTTGTTACGTAAATTAACTTTGGTCTGATATTAAATAAAACACGGCTATGCCAATATACATACATGTTTTCCGGGAAGTGGCAATGAACTTTTCAACCTACATACAGCCTTTTGTTTATAATGATGAATAGGCCAATACTTACATAGTATATTTTGATGTTTGGTTGTATAATTACCTACCTAAATAATAATTAGTAGTTTGTGTGAATTATTATACGTCCTTACGTGTACGTCCGACGAATCTCTCCGTTAGAAAATTATGATGAACCAACCGAAATTTTTCCGGTAGTTTGTGGGGGGTCTATGTGCGCAAAGGGTTCCTAAGCCGTAAATCCTTAAGGCAAAGATAGGATCATTAGGCGTCCAGAATTAATGTGGCCTTTCGTTTATTACAGTCCTCTCATCAGCAGAAATGTAACGCATTAGAAACAACGAAACGAATTTAGTGAACGCTATGCTTTATAAAAAAAGTTGGAATGAATCAATCACTTGGTTTGATGGTCGTTTTTGATTTAAATCGTTTCAAATAAAACCTTTTGTGAGCAGCTATAAATAAAAATAGAAAACTACATTGACTACAATAATGGCATAATGTTTGATGATGTCTTCGTCCTAATGTAATATATTAATACTCAACGCGAGTGCTTAAGGCGATGCTGCGTAAATTATCAATAAACATACTTACATACATATTGTTACTTGACATTTTGAAAAAACTCGGTATGTTGCTTGCATAACTTGTTTATGAAATTCAAATATGTAATATCATACATGCTTTAAAATTTAAAAGCAAACCAAAGGGAGAGATGAAAACGATGACCCACAAAAGCCATGTAAAGTATTCCAATAACGGTATTAACTAAATATTTTTACGGCACACGGCTTATTAGTTTTATTTTTAAACTCTTATTCATACACTATCGTGGCATCATAACAAAACATTTTATATTTATACATGGCTATTCCCCGTTACGAAGGGTGTGTAACAAAGTGCCTTTTTAGAATGGCATATCAAATGCTTGCATATTTGATTCCGACTTGAAAGTAATTATGAATGAATACGCTTCTTTTATTTTAATAATGTTTTCATTAAAATCGTGATATAGTGTTTCTGTTTTATTCCTTAAACGGATGTACGAGTTTACGACCTACCTGGTGTTAAGTCGTAACATACCAATCCCATAGCCATCACAACATGAAAGCTCTCAGTTTGGAGTAGTTAGTATATTTTATTTTATAACAATTTAATTTTGTTTTAGTTTAGTAAGAACTAAAAGAACAATACTAGTATTAATTATCTTTAACAATGAATGTAGTGTGTGAGATTTTCTAACCAAATCGTGGCAAGTAAATTTTGATACACTTAAAAACCCATCTAGGTTTTCTATCTAGGATATTAATAATTCTTAGATTTAGCGAGTTAAAGAAACCGCCCCATTTAATGTGTTCGGAGTTGCGACCGCGAATACAAACTATGTATTTATATTTAAAAATACTTTTACGGTTTAATCTCTTGTTTAAGCCAGATTTAGTTTCGAAAGAACCAATGAAAGAGAGTAAATAAGTACACCGTAAAACTAGTTTTAATTTACAACTCGCGAAAATAAATGTTATTTATAAATTTAGCGTATTTGTTTTCTGGTATCTCATAGTTCCAATGAAATGACGGCACTGTCACACCGCAACCGCGATTGTTCCATTTGTGTGTTTACCAAACACGCCATACGTAACTCGACGGTACTTGTATCTCTAAAACGAAATGTTTATTGACTACAATTATTCGTCATTGTCATTCAAAGGTTTGTTTGCTTATATTTAACATAAATCTATATATTAATACGTGAAGCAAAAACTTTGTATCCCTTTTTACGAAAATTTCGCGGACGGAGGAGTATGTAATTTTCCACACTTATAGAGAATATAGAGGAGTAGTGCATAATGCTAATATTTTTTTTAAATAATGCATAAAAGATACATTAAATCAATAAAGAAAAGATTACACCCACTACATACCATGTATTTGACGCACACACGCATGCATACTATTTATTGTCAAGCTTTTGTTCTTGACGTCTGTTGTCAAATTGAGAATAGATTAAATATTGTTTGTCTTTAATAATATTTTTTTCTATGTAGCCTTGGCGAAATTTGTGATTATAGAAGTATAAAATACAATCATAATAGTGTACAAACTCCATTATACAATTCCAATTAATTATAGTTGAATTTCGACTACTGCGGGACCTCTAGTAAATGTAAATTCGCGTGTTTACACTTAAAATAATCACTACTCGCTTTGCTTATATTTTGTGATGATATTATAATTGTTCAAAGTTGCTAATTAGGTCTAGAGTATGCTTTATTGCAAAAAGTTAAATACAAAAAGTACAATGGTCGGCCTTGTCACTTACTTTACTTACACTTACTTGTCACTAAATTAACCGCAGTGTAAGTGCTAATAGATAAAAACAGTAAATAATACATTAACAATCAGATAATGTTAAGATATTTTACACATAAAAATCAATAAAAAATTCATATATACAGCTCACAATTTACACAAATACATACCAAAAATTTATTTTTAATGAGAAATATGAAGGAATATTTAATATTTTGTTTCAAAAACACTAAGCGACGGAACCTACTGAATTATAAGAGGCAATCCATTCCATAGTCGGATGAAAGCATTGATGTATTAAAAACCCTATATCAATGGGTGGAGGTGATAGGAAAAATATTATAGTACAGAATGGTGATACGGAAATTAGTTTAATTTTCGCCTTACAAAATATTCACTAGATTAAAAGCTAGAAAAACCAGGGACTAGAATTATTTAATTATAATTGAAGTGCACGACCAAGCCAAAGGTAGGCACACTAGATATGACGTAACCAAAAACCAAGCCCTTTATTCGTGTGGAATAGAAAAAGCAGACGGATCACCTGATAATCAATATCAGGTCAGTCCAATAGGTTATGAAATTTGCGAAACTTTTGATATCAAAGTCGCCATCTATGTTAAGCCTAATCACTACAAAGTTACTAGGTAAATAGAAAAAGTATTAAAAACTCTCGCCAAACTATGTATGAGGGTGTGTCTCCGTTAGAATAAACAGCTTTAAGCGCTCAAGTAGCATTGCTCGAATGATTTATCGAAATGCAGCTGATGTTGTTTGTATTCGTGCTTGCTCATTAATGAGTTCTAACTAACCCAAATATATATAAGTATTTATGATTGTTTGCTAATATAAAGAAACTAGCGGACCCGGCGAGCTTTGCTCCGCCACACGGTTTGTTTCAAACACATCAACCGGTCAACTTCAAAATTTAACCATAGAACGCTTAGCTGTCAGTTGCGTTTTGTTATTCTATATCAGTTGCGTTTTGTTATACCACGTTTTATGTCACGTCATACGGGAATGTGATAAAAAGTATCCTATGTCCTTCTCCTGGCTCTAAGCTACCTCCTCACCAATTTTCAGCCAAATCAGTTAAGCCGTTCTTGAGTTATAAATGGTGTAACTAAAACGACTTTCTTTTATATATATAGATTCTGTGAATTTTCATCTGCACGAAAACTTTCTTAACTTAAGTTTTAAGATTTGTTGTTTTAAGCTTACACTTGTTTTCACCTGCTAGCGAACAAATCTACTGGTCTTGTATCAGTGTTTTTCAGTCAGTCAGTGTTTTTAGGGTTTGCGCGGAGGACAGAAGTGAATGGAGGAACATAGTCCTAACAAAAGTGCTCAGTAAAGGTCACGACCCTCAGAACTGAGGAATACGACGCACGGAGGAGTCGCTACCAAAAAAACATAAAATGCTTGATGACTTCTGCACTAATAAGAGCTACTTAAATTGCCTGTGTACATCTAGCAGAAGGCATATCTACAGGCCAGAAAAAACATGACCATTGTTACAACGCACATCAAATGGTTCATTAGGTTTCACTCTAATTGTTCTCTAAAGATTTTTTATAAGTGAAGGATGGTAAGCAGGGAAATAATGCAAATGAAACAAGCAATTTGCTATAAAATATGATTTGGTGCACATTGCGGGATCTTCAGAATGCTTCATGTACCTACTGTAATTTATGTTTTAAGCTTCGTTGGGTTTTTCTATCAACTAACTCAAACATGCACAAATTTAAATATTACTTAGATCGTATTTCATTTGAACAAAAAAGTAAAAAAATCTTAATGTCTTTAGGCTGCGTAATCGTAGGAATTACAATCGAAATACAACTGAGTCCGTCTAGGTTTATGTACATGTTTAATTCGTTGCTTATCTGAAATTACGCGATCATTGACCAGTAGGCGAGCACCAATTACTTTGTCTTCACTTTTCATGTCCCCATTATAATAGTTACGATCCATTGAACGTTTTAATGAGTTTCTCGTTGATCATTTGTCTGAACCACATCTTGTATCATTCTTGTGCACTGCTAACGATTTGAAATTTGATATAGTTGCAATGAGATATAGGTTTTTTTACGTAGGTAAATGTAAGAACTCATGATCCAACTGGAGTTAAGTGGTTATCATTCACTACATGAATACAGCCACCCAAGTGGTTACTGGAGCCCATAGACATCTACAACGTAAATGCGTCACCCACCTTGAGATATAAGTTCTAAGGTCTCAGTATAGTTACAACGGCTGCTCCACCCTTCAAACCGAAACGCATTACGGCCTCACGGCGGAAATAGGCAGCGCAGTGGTACCTACCCGTGCGGACTCACAAGAGGTCCTACCACCATATTTTTATTTCTAAAGAAATACATATTAATGATGTGTCTGGATGTATACGCATCATTTACGAAAACAATGATTTACCTACGCATTTGAATAGAATGTCCTTTGTGGCGTTTGTGGCATAGCCATAGGTAGCATACCAATAATAAATGAAGTCGCAGGTCAAAATTGTACAGGTACCAATGTAATAAGTAGGTAGCGTTCCGAAATGTCACTTGCCTTATTTATTAGCAGAAAATTTACGTTGCTGTAAGAGATCAACGCACCGATGTTCACATTATGGCTTGAGCAACCTGATTAATTCTCTACGAGTGTTGCTTATACTGTTTATATTAAAAACTCTTCTTATAGAAACTGTTTTACATTTACTTCTATATTCTATCTATATATAAAGTCACTCTGTGTATGTATAATCATATAGCCAAAACGCCTACCGATTGGAACGATAAGGATAAATTTTTCAGAAAAATCCGTTTCTGAAGGTACTGTGAACTGTTATAGAAGTCACACCCTCAGACACAGCCCACTGAGTTTCTCGCCGGATCTTCTCAGTGGGTCGGTGGTAGATTCCGCGAAGCACGGCTTTTGCTAGGGTTCGTGTTAGCAACGTCATCATGCTTGAGCCCCGTGACCTGACCTACTAGTTAAGGCGATGCTGATATAGCCTCTCAAGGCTTCAATCAGCTTAGGTAGAAAAAAAAAGAAGTCAGACATTAAAAGTGTGTATTTAAAATAAGACTATATTTAGGTACATAAGTTCAATTGAACATAAATCACATATATCTCCCCGCTTTCAAAGCCTGTCTGTTTGTTGTTACAATCTTATCTTTGCCATCATAACTATAATATAACAATAACATGAATTGTTGCAACGAGGACCCGTTTTTTCTGAGGCTCTCTCAAACTTTTAAGCGAGCCAAATAACTTTCTGAACAACAATACCTTGTCGTTTATCGTAAACTTTACGCAGCGTCTGTATTATATTTAACGTAAATATTACTTTAATTCGTAACCTTGAAACGTCTTAAAAGTCTCCGTGTACACTTAAGCCCGCATTTGCTTGCTAGGCTTCTCAAGACCAACTTCATGATAACATCGCGGAACGACTTGGCGCCGTTTCCGAGATATAAATAGTTTAAAAGACGACTTAGGTGAGCCATCAACTCGTGGAAATAATTGAGTTGTCGTCGACAAATCACTACCAGGTATGCGACGTCTCTTCCACAAGGCACGATTCAAATAAAAATCTTTAGACTTCTTTACCGAGCATTTCCCTTGACATTTATTTTTTAATGGTTTCGATGGCAGACTTTTACAAGTAAGCTACGACGTCAGAATCGATGCCGACTTAATCACACGAGGTCCTAGTCTCGATTTTTAGCAAATATGTCACGTGCGTTTCAAAAATGATAAGCACAAATAAATATTAGTTAGTAGCTATTTGTTAGTACTATTATTAGGCAGTAAGAGAGAAAGTATAAATTATTTGGAAAATTCCTAAAGAAAACGCGCTCACAGGAAATTACCAGTGTTTTCATTGTTCGCATGTTTCTGCTACTGATAGTAATGTTTGAATAACATTAAGATACTTTACAGTTATACTATACGTAAGTAGCCACAAAGTCATCAAAGATGAAGATGTTCTAAATGATACCTACAACTTGTTTAAGTAGCAAATTGTGTTGTATTTATTTCAATATCTTTTTATACGATAATTAATATGAGTTTTTAGGAATTTCAAAATTAGAAATTAGAAAATTAAAATTAATTTTATTTTACGAATTCTCACGTCGGTTCACCGTTTTAAGACGCTTCAATAAAAGCGGCTCTAAATAAAATAAAATAAAAAAATCATACATATTTTATGTAAAAATGTAGAATCTTTTGTGTCATGGCGGGGATCATGGCCTCCTAGATTTCTTCGGTCGCGCATGCGCGTGTCGGAACCAAATGTTTCGCCACACATTTTACACACAGTCTAATACTCTATTCTCTATAGGATAATATTTAATAACACCATTTGATGACAAAAAAAGATATACATATCTCTTCTATTTTCATTTTATATTTTTGCTTTTCAGATTTATCGGACGTACGAACGGAGATCCGGAGCGTACTAAAATAATAATCCAGAGTGATTTTATAAAAAAAAAATGGTTTCCTTTACATAGAAAATATTTGTGTTACTAAATGCAATTTTATCTTTAAAAAACCTTGTGATGTAAGGATAAGATAGCAATTTTTATATTATTGTTTGATATGATTCACATTTCACTGATAGTGAACTAGATTGTATGTTTTTAAATGCCACAATTTTTCCTTTCGTTGATTCCAAGCATGTGACTTATCTATGTACATATGTATACACACAAATACCGCATATTGTCGGCGTTCATGATCACTGCTATGAATCGGTTTATGAGTTAAGAGCCATAATGGCGAGCTAGTTATTTACAGGAAATGCCGTCATTAGACCACGAATAATCACGATTAAATGTTTGCCGCAAAATAGAAAGTGATTGAAGATGACTAAAGGAGATAAAAGTAGAAGGACGAGATGTACAAGTTCACAAATTGAGGTTCAGCGAGGATCAGTGAGATCTGCAACACCTGGATATAGTTTTTCGTAGTATTCACGAACCCTTTGAGGTTCATGTACCAGTGAAATATCGGGATTCCCTAATTAGTAATTTGTTTTGATAGGTGGTCAAGTTCACGGCCCACTTGACGTTAAATAGTCACCGGAGTCCATAGACATAAACAAAGTAAATGTCGCCAAGCACTTTAATACATGAGTTTTAAGTTTTAATTTTTACAGTACTAAAACGGCTACTCACCCTTCAAACTGAAACGCATTATTGCTTCACGACAGAGAGAGATAGGATGGTGGTACCTGCCCGTGAGGACTCACAAAACGCCCCGATCGCAAGTAAAGTTTACGAGATTGATGGTCATAAGCTTAATACTAAGTAGCATTCTAAATGACAAAAATGAGGGTTGTTTGTGTGTCTTTGTATATCAATTTTACTACTTCTATATTCAACGGATTATTCTATTTTCTATCTACGGATCTACGTTCCAATGATCACGTAACATTGACATAACAATTACAAAGCAGTTACGCACATTGTCTTTTTGTTCAGACCAAAAATTCAAAGTAGTTGCCTTTATTCAATACGCGCTATATTATTATGATGCCTTACATCGAGTTTTCAAATCACGTATGTCCTGGCCAGTTTTCGTTAAGCAAACCATAAAAGGGCGCGCTGTGTTCACGGGATGAATTTTCAAAAGGGACGACATGAATTCTTTGGGTTCTATAAAAATTTGGCTAAGGTTTTACTTATCAATAAAAAACCAGTGTTCAATAAATTTAAGAAAACTAACAAAATACGCTTTTATAGAAAATCCAACTAAAAAATAGAAAATAAATTTTAATAAATTTGAATTAAGAATAGGGTAAGAAAAAAAGATTTTATTGTAAAAAAAGCGTGGGGTGCTTTTCAGGATATTATCAAAGCCTCAGTTCGCGAATTATGGAGAACAGCTGTCAAGGCTTCAATAAACAAGGATTCGACATGACCACGACTGCTCTGCCAAGAGTAACCGTCTATGATGATGATATCTATGTAGAGAACGGAATTCTCAATACTGGGCGTATGTTTTTTTTTTCTCGCATTATCGGTACTAAGCATACATACATTAATAAATAATAATTGATATTACTATTATATTATTTCCGACGTTTCGAATGCTGTTTTCGTGGCCACGGACGACTAAGGTGTTGTTATTCACCGACATTTGAATAATGTCCTAACTAACGTATATTTTTCTATAAAAAAAATTCTACACTTTTACGTTTTTATTTCGTCGACTATAACGAACTAACAGTATCTCAGTAGTATGCTAACAGTATCAGACACACATATTAAGTACACATATTATACATTGAACTAACAGTATCTTGAAGCACATATTAGGTACATTACATATTAGGTAACTTATAATTAAGAAATGCTTTGGAACAGAATAGAAGTGTTTATCATTAAAATGAATAATTGAAATGCTGTTATTAAAAGAAATGGAGAGAAAACTTAACAGACCGTGCAATACTTGCTTCACTGCTCCTATAATGAATTGCTATGCAACGCTACTACAACTGAAGTTCTAAGCCTTTATGAACTAATTTTATCTATATATTAATACGTGAAGCAAAAACTTTGTATCCCTTTTTACGAAAATTGCGCGGACGGAGGAGTATGAAATTTTCCACACTTATAGAGAATATAGAGAAGAAGTGCACAATGCTAATATTTTTTTTAAAATAATGCATAAAAGATACATTTAGTCAATAAAGAAAACATTACACACACTACATACCATGTATTTGACGCACACACGCATGCATACTATTTATTGTCAAACTTTTGTTTGTTCCTGACGTCTGTGGTCAAATTGAGAATAGATTAATATTGTTTGTCTTTATTACTATTTTTTTATAGAGTAGCCTTGGTGAAATTTGTGATTATAGAAGTATAAAATACAATCATAATAGTGTACAAACTTACAATTCTAATTAATTGTAGTCGAATTTCGACTACTGCGGGACCGCTAGTAAATTAAAAGAGCACTAATACCTTCTTTATCACAAATCTCAATTACATGATCAATTAAGAACGCCGTAAAACACATTTTAAATTGACACTTTCTCTTGTAATTTTTTATTTTTGCGTCAATATTTCCAGTATTGCATGACATTCAAATAAAGAGAAAACCGTAAAGTAATGTCATGAAAGACCGACAAGAATCGAGACTTGCTTTATTTTTATCGGAAACCGGTCTGCAGGCCGAATTTTGAAATCGACTTCACCATTTTTACAAAAAAAATTATAATCATATCGCATTCTGAATTTAAACTGAATTAACTACAATATATGAAGGAGAGAATGTACGTATTTTACAATCAATTAGAAAAAGAACTCTTTTGTTATTTAATTTTTATTGCCATTTTAATGATGGTGAGTTGTTACCGGCGCTCAAGGACTCAGGCTCAGGAATGAAAGGATCTCTGTCAAGTCTGTCTAACGAAAAACAAAAAAATCACATTACTGCTTGCACCGGTCACCGTCCTCGTCGAACCCGTCGCTTGCGACGAAGGGCTCGACGAGCGAACTAACCCATAGACACAGCCCACTGAGTTTCTCGCCGGATCTTCTCAGTGGGTCGCGTTTCCGATCCGGTGGTAGATTCTGCGAAGCACTGCTCTTGCTAGGGTCAGTGTTAGCAACTCTCCGGTTGAGCCTCGCGAGCTCACCTACAAACGTTAGGGCGAAGCTGAAATAGCCTCTCAAGGCTATCAGCATAGGTAAGAAAAAAAAAAATACTGCTTGGTCTTGATGATTGGTAAAGTCATTAAATTGTCATTCTCAATTGTCACTGAACCTCATTTGAATAATCACAGAAATAAATTATTATTATTATTATGTTGAACAATTACAAATTATATGTATTTCGTCACTAATTCTGGTAATTACCATAAAAAGACATTCCTATCGTCTTCTAAGTAATAAACTCCGATAATTTAAATACAATGGGTTTTGTATACAAATAAATACAAAATACAAAACAAAAAGTATCAGTTAATATTTTCACGAAAGCCATAAAATATATTACTGTGACTTTATGGTGAGTGCTTTTGAGTTTTTCAATATACGTACGTACATAAGTAGGTATGTACGGGAAGTAATAAAATGAAGCATGATATTAAACCAACGTTTCTTAATTTAGTATTGACACAATTTATATATACTAGTGGTCCCGCAGTAGTCGAAATTCGACTATAATTAATTGAAATTATAAGTTTGAACATTATTACGGTTCTATTATCAAAGACTATTTATTATACTTCTATTATCACAGATTTCGCCAAGACTACACTATAAACAAATAATATTAAAGATAAACAATATTAACCTATTCTCAATTTAACCACAGACTATAAAGCAATAAGAAAAGTTGGACAGTAAATAGTAAATAGTACCTATGCATGCGTGTGTGTCAAATACATGATAGTGTGTGTAGTATTTTTTTTTATTGGTATAATGTACTATTAATGCATAATTTAAAAAAATATTAGCATTCTGCACTCCTTCTCTATATTCTCTATAAGTGTGAGAAATTTCATACTCCTTCGCGCAATTTTTGTAAAAAAGAGTACAAAGTTTTTGCTTCACGTATTAATTTAAAGATATACTCGTAAATATATTTTTAAAATTGGACATTTTTTAAAACTTGTTTTCTTATAAGAAGAAATAATTAATTTATTTGTAAAAAATATTTTTAGTAACGTCATTGTCGACGCAAGTGACTTAAATTTTGTAGTTTTCAAAATAAAAGATAACAAAACAGAATTGTAATTTACAAAAAAACCGCGTTACGAATTGTTTTAAAAGAGAACATTGTAATGAAAATAATGAAAAATATTTAATTCATACGTTTTTATCAGTAGCACTTACGAAAAAATTATCGGATCACACGATCGGCTGGGTGTTTCGTTATCTTAGTATTATATCGGGAGGATAAGCCGATACGATTGTCATACGATTTCGCAGAATGTAGTTTCTGGAAGATGACGTCACCCGTATAGTTTGCTAATAAACCAAAAAAAGGAAACAAAGACAACTTATAAAGTAGTACGTGTTGTATAGTGCTTATCTCAAGATTGGTGTTTCATTCACCACGTTGTGACGACTGTAGTTCTGGTATCTGCCTAAACCAGGTCAGGCTGGTGACATATTTTTTTTAAATATACTGGATTTTGACATTCTTCTATATTTTGTGATTATTATTTTTACATAGTACATACTAGGTTCAGATCTAATGTTTAAAGTGTGTATCTTTTTTTTTCTACCTATGCTGATAGCCTTGAGAGGCTATTTCAGCGTAACCTTAACTAGTAGGTGAGCTCACGGGGCTCAAACCGGAGTGATTCTAACACTGACCCTAGCAAGAGCAGTGCTTCGCAGTATCTACCACTGGATCGGTAACGCGACCCACTGAGAAGATCTGGCGAGAAACTCAGTGGGCTGTGTCTATGGTTTAATTCGCTCGTCGAGCCGTTTGTCGCAAGCGACGGGTTCGACGAGAACGGTGACCGGTGCTTGTGGTACCTAAAAGCACCGTTAATGCATCGGGAGGATCCGTAATGACGTGTTTTGAGCGATATCGACTATTTACCATTCGGTCTACAGGATCGGGTATGTAGCTTGGTGTGTATCAACGACCAGCTGCTACTATGGAAAACTTTTGCGATATCGAGAGAAATACCACAAAAAATCATGCATAGTTATTAGTTTGACAAAAAAATATCCCTTTATATAAGCGATCTTAATCAAGTATATGACCACTACAATATACCATATTTTATTATTTAACTGAATTTATTAAGCACTCATTTTCAAGAGGAAATTGATTGAAATGCATAGATTTAACAAGTATGAAATTATGAACAGGCAAATATTTTTGTTTAAATTCTCAGTATCTCCTTCCTAAAGCCCACAATGGCATGCATCGTATTTGTGGTTTATAACATTACATCATTGGAATACTAGTTTAAGATACTAGTTTCTATGCAAGAATCAATCTGTGGAATGGGTCGAATCATGATTTACTGTTAATGTTTTAATATTGTATTTATTCATGTGATAAATCGGTTTTAAATCTGCAATAGTGCAGTTAATAATGTTTAAAGATGCATGCAATTCGTAACAATAGAAAAGTACAGAGTAAGAAAATAAAAATAGTTAGCTGTAACAAAGACATGGCCGATAATATACGCGCCTCACATAAAAAATTACAAACCACTGCAAATAATTGGGAGATGGGTTACATTCTGATATCATTTTTTTATAATAAACGTTAATATTTATTCAATGATATGGACACGCTATTACACGGAATTTTTTTACATTTAAGGATCACAACATTATGAAAATACAGAAAAACAAATAAATATATGAAATAAATGTTTAATGCAATATTTTTTTCTTTCTGGTATTTGCAAATCTATATTTTAGTTTCAACGTTTCATATTAAAATATAAATCATAGAACCAAAAACGAATGAAATAAGAAAAGTCTCCTCTCGTATTGTAGTTTTAGGAGGCGTCCAACTAATTATGTTTTTTTTAGGTATTTAATAAGGTGGTTATGCCCAACTTTCTTCAATATGAAGTCTGGGCAAATATCAGAAAAAAAATTCCTGTTAAGAATAATCTTATTGAGAGGAAGCTAGGTTAAATAATGTGAATTTTTGTTCCAATAAATTACGGTTCAATCCTACACAGTAGTAACATTTATCGCGTTTATACGAACGCCTCAATCTAGCACAGAAGCCCTTCGATTGTTTTGCGGTCAACGGGAGCCAAACATTCGACTCGACGAGCACTAGATCTTAGCTAGTTTTAAAAGGCAAAACTAAGCAAATGTTTACTACATCATTAAGCGCACATTGACGTATTTCACTCATTTAAAAAAAATGCGCCTAAGCATAGAGGAGGCAAGATAGTAAAAACGATAAAAGTAATACCATCGTGTTGGTCTCATTACCTACTAGGTTTACTGAATGTTTATTTTTTATTGCTTAGAAGGGTGGACGAGCTCACAGCCCACCTCGTGTTAAGTGGTTACTGGAGCCCATAGACATCTACAACGTAAATGCCGCCATCCGTCTTGAGATAAGAGTTCTAAGATATCCGTTTTTTAACAGTACTACGGCTGCCCTACCCTTCAAACTGAAACCCATTACTGCTTCACGGTAGAAATAGGCAGGGTGGTGGTACCTACCCGTGCGGACTCACAAGACATCCTACAACCAGTAACGTTGTTGTTAATCACTTGTACACAATAAATAATTCATGGAAGCCACCTTATATATTTGCTTTTATTTAAGTGAAATAAAGTTTTACTCAAAAATAGATTACATGCCACTTTCAATGCAAATTTCAATCTCTTATTCATTTTTAAATGCGCAAACATAATAATTTAATTTGTCATTATAAAAACATGTTTGTATTTGTTTTTCTTGTCGATTACTCTCGATGATAAGGATGCGTTCCGAATCGATGATCATCATCGTCTTAGGCCTTACAGCCCAGGATGGGCCTTAGCCTGGTCCAGTATGTCTCTCCAGGCTGCTCTGTCCAGGGGTTTCTCCTTCCAGTTCCTGACACCGATAACCTTGAGCTCGCGCTCCACGCCATCCAACCATCGGAGTTTGGGTCTGCCACGACTTCTGCGGACCTCTGGTTTGCCGTTGAGCAGTTGTCTTGGCATTCTGGTGTTCTCCATTCGAACCACACGTCCTGCCCATCGTAGGCGTCCAATTTTTATCGATTTTTTTTATAAATTTTATCGAATCGAACCGGTGATAGTTGTGATAATTTAAAAATGCCTATGAAGGCCTAGTAATTAGTCGAATTAAACGAAGCGTCTTGATTTTGAACCAACGTTCCCAGTTTTGTAGCTTCGGTGCCGTGTAAAATTCCAAACTTAAAATACATTATTGTAGAAGGCCATATTTAAAACGACCGTTGGCGCCAGAAAGTTTTGTTGACTTTTTTTTTTAACTCCCCGATTCAGCTTTGAGCCGTTTCTGGTAATGAGTAATAAAGCAAATACGTTAACTGTTACAGGATCGTCCCTTTCCGAACGGACAGTTAAGTCGTATTGTAAGTCCTGTTTAATTTTAGCGAAACATTTCTGGACTGTGTTAAGGAGTTTCGTGGGTAAGCGACTAGTAACTAAAGTTTAACCTTTTTCGATCAGCAAATTGCGCCTATTCATAAAACTCCTGAAAATTATCTAGATACGTCTATAAATAGACACGACTTGTCAATCTATTTCTTTTTAAGACCAATGTATTGGATTGAGTAGGTAAGTCAATATTTGATTTTTTAGTTGTCAGTGTCGAAGGGCATCGATCACAATATAAATTTTGGTAGGCAGTAGTAGTCGGTCTATGTAGTCCTCAAAAATTTTTTTAATGAATAACATCATATCACTTATCACTTGATTTGTGGTACAACTATCCTAATCTATCTTCTATCTATAATATAAAAATGAATTGCTGTTAGTTAGTCTCGCTAAAACTCGAGAACTGCTGGACCGATTTGGCTAATTTTGGTCTTGAATTATTTGTGTTAGTCCAGAGAAGGTTTAAAAGGTAGATAAATATGAATATATGCTTGGTATTAAATAAAAATCACTATTTTGTTTTTCCTTTGATGTGTCCCCTGTCGGACGGATTCCTTTTGTTTGTTTTAAAATACAAAAGCTTAGATATTTTATTTATCGATTGAGGCACTACGAAGTCTGCTGGGTCAGCTAGTACCTAATAAAATATATCGTCGATCGTATATATATTCAATACAATAATAGTAGTATCCTAATATCCTAATTGTTATTATTATTGTGTACTAAAAAAAATCAATGAACGTATCGCAATGTGGTAATATATCCAGGCCGAACAAGGTATATCCGCATCCATAGGAATACAATAGAAATAATGGACGCCGGCGCAGGAATGCAAGAGCGCATGCATCGAGTCCATAATGAAAATGAGTGCGGTACCCGTCACGCAGGCCTGGTAACCGTTACCTGCTGACAAATCCCCTCATTCTGAACATCCAATCCAAAATGCACTTTAATTCAATGCAATAAAGGAACAAGTAGTGGCAACAACGATAAAGCCACCTGAGACTTAAATGCCTTATGCAGCAATTCCATAAACGGAGTTATCGATCGATCGAAGCGCTTTATTTAGTTTTTCCGCGATGATTGATGTGGAAAATAATGGTTTTCATTATTACAGACAAGGAGAGAACTCGTGTTAACGGATTGGTAATAATTTAATGTTCTGCAGCAATTATTTTCAACCATGACTGTCAATCTTCTTAGTGTTTTCGAACATATTCTCTTTATTTTTACAATTTGAAGTAATCCCTCGTTTCAAAGCCTGGGAATTTAACAACTAATCTACGTAAGGTAATAAGAGTGTTAATAGTTATTAACAATAATAGCATAGTGGTAGTTATTTCCAATGCGGATAATACTTGGCAAAAATAATTCGAAAGCCCTTCAAACGAATGATCCTAATAAGTGACTAAAGAACTAAGACTAAAAAGGTTAGGAACTACTCGATGGTAAAATGGCCTTTTTTAGGTCTATAACTGTGACTTTTTATACTACATAGTACCAATTACATTTCCATACACAAAGTGTTTGAAGCATTTAAATTTTTAATGATATAAAATTACAACTGCAATGAAAACGGAACTGGTTTTCATAGTAAATGACGTGAACAGTTTACCCTATGGCGATGTTGTTAGACGATAAATACGTGATATAGTAATGTTAATGAACTTGAAGAGATAGTATCAGAAAACTAGGCGGCTGCAAGTGGCAGCTGCTACTTTAAAATATAAAATAGATACCATTTAGGCATGAAATGACCAACCAAGATAGGTTTTGTAAGGAAAAGTTCGCAATATGTGAAGGACTTGTTAGTAATATTTTTTTAGGCTTCTAAGAATAGCATTGCGAGAAAGATTTTAAAATTTGCCGAATCTGGGAAAACAGTTTTGATACACATTATTTTCACACAGTACTTCACTGACTATTGACAATTAATGAAATTGTAACCTTGAGACTAATAAAACGAATTCAATAAAATTAAATACAAAAAAGACATATTTTAATGCTTTATAAAATATTGGAGGAGACGGAACGATCCAATCATATACAAACGAGTTTAATGAATAAGCCAAGAGTCCTGACGACTCGACAATGTTATTTCAATTACTATTTGATTCTCCGATCACATCGCAGTAAATTGATCCAATATCCTTAATTTGCTTTCCTTAAAAACTCTTACTGAAAATATTACAGGGATGTTATTTGGTACTTGCTCTGAAATGAAATGTGCCCAAAGGTTTCATTCGTCTGCAATTTGGAATTTAAAATGGTGCAATATTTGCTATTTCTAAAATATATATTCTTTTGTGGAACAGCTATGGATAGTGGAAGAAGCTAGTAAATTATTGCAGAAGACATTGTTTTTATTCGTGTTTGAATTAACAAAGAAAAAATCTTACATCGAACGACTGGTTTTGCCCGATACACCGACGCAACGAGATTTTAACTGCGTTTGAAAATCAAAATCAAACTTCATAAAATAATTTGACCTTAATTTGCTTTTTTTAATGTCGATTTATATGCAAACGCGCAGTTTTGCATTTGCTCACCGACCTTAAGGTAAAGTTGAAAATCACTTATACTATTTAATGGTGGCCCTTAGGTGGGTAACCATACCTAACACACATTTAAGGATTTTCCCTTATTTATTCGAAATATTATTCTGTTATGTTGCCGCTTTTTGAAAATTGATTAATGTTCTACAAATAACAAACGATCTCCGAGTTCGATGACTGGAATATTACCAACTAGGTTATCAGTATTTAGTCGCATATCATTCGAATTACTCGAAGTACCAATTTAATGTTAACAATCTAGCTCTGAATTCCTAGCTTGTTCGATTACGAGATAACATGATGAACCCTGAGCCCCGGTCTTAAATAATTCAACCCGTTTAATGAGGGCGCTCTCTTGATTGCAGCAATCAGCGGCCATAACCTGACACATATTCACTGGTGCAACGTACTGATACGTATAAGAGGAAAGTAAGTCCGGTCGTTTGGTCCCCCAACGCTATATTGTACAAAGACGTGGACAAGCTTATTTTGGTGGGTTACATCAATTTATCTTTGCAATTTTGTTTTGATTTTAATCCAATTTAAAAACATCATCGAAGTTTATCGGTAATATTTTACGTTTTAGTAACACGTCCTAAATTAAAGCTTTATTTGTTTATCTTGACTATAAAAAAACAGCTTTTTTATACACGTTTTCATTTTAAATTTAACAATTTCATTATGTCTTACAATGAGTCTTTTGTTCTACATAATATACTACATTAACAATACGCCGACCCAGATTCGAAAGATCAACAGCTAATAAACCCAACTCAAAATACCATCATTGAAAGTCGAAAGAGTATGCTTCCCAGAATCAAAGCTGTAACCGCATTGAGAGCCAATAACGCGTCGGTCACGACTCGCATCGGGACACGTGTTTGAGTACTGGTTTCTGCCTCAATAATATCAGATTTATTTTATAACCTTCGCGGAATATATATAAAGAAATATATAAAAAAAAAAAAAACTACCCAAGATAATTGTTTCACTGCTAAATGATCTATGAAAGAATTAAATTTTCGAAAGTTGATTTGTTAGGTGATAAATGCCAGCAATTGTTCCATTTGATTTATTGCGTAGTATATATTCCAAAATATATTCGGAAAGCCGTTTAACGCTTGATAAAAAGATTTATTCCCGCGATGTAAAAACTGGATCATAAACACGAGTATCTTACACGCATTAAATATCCACTTCCGCCAAAACATAACCTCATCGCGTTTTAGGTTAACGCAGACGCTCGAGTCCGAATACTTTTAAATAATTTAATATTCATAACGAAACGCATTATACATTTGGATAACGGTAGACAAGCTGGCTAGGCCGGCTCTGGATTATGCAACGCATTATACAAGTACGTCTATATGTATATACCCATTTGAATAGCAGAATCGATCCGTCGGGCAGCTCGTGAGAAGTCATACTCCGATTACAGTGGTTTGCCACGCTAAAGTGCTACTATAATAATTACTTGATTACGTATAGCATTGCTTTCTGTAGGCTATGAACATATCAAGATTATAAGACTTACTGGACTGCTTACTGGTGGTAGGACCTCTTGTGAGTCCGCACGGGTAGGTACCACCGCCCTGCCTATTTCTGCCGTGAAACAGTAATACGTTGTCGTTTGAAGGGTGGGGCAGCCGTTGTAACTATACTTGAGACCTTAGAACTTATATCCCAAGGTGGGTGGCGCATTTACGTTGTAGATGTCTATGGGCTCCAGTAACTACTTAACACCAGGTGGGCTGTGAGCTCGTCCATCCATCTAAGCAATAAAAAATAAGATATATGTCATATCCATCAGCTTAAGAATATATTCGTCTGTAAGATTTCAGCACAATAACATTGTTAACTGGAATTTTTATGAATCACATACAAGATTTAACTGATGCATTTGACGACTCGGTAAATTTGACTATAGTGTGGTGTATTGTTTTAAATTCTACAATAATGAATATGTACATTACTTGTTATTTTAAAAGCTTGAGTAAAGTATAACATAATTTTTTTATTATTTTAAAATCTTTTTATGGAACTATGTTGTTCTGTGCGCAAACCTCAAAGATACCTCTTTATTACCACTACCAATGTTTTTTTTTTCTTTTTACATATAAAATATCATTGATTTACTATACATATTTTCTTCTACAGCCAGTCCCGAGTTATTTTTTTATTAATACAATTTTCGAATTTGTTCTTTTCTTTTAATTGCCCTTGTAGGCAGACGAGCGCACAGCCCACCTGATGGTGAGTGGTTACCGTCGCCCATGGACTTCAGCAATGTCAGGGGCAGAGCCAAGCGCTGCCTACCGAATGACGTCTTCAATAAAATCCTCAAATGACGTGACGAAACAAATTATAATGCCACGCGCTATAGTGTCAGGTGTATGAAATAGCACTACCGCTTTCTCCAGAAAGAAGTGTCTAATAATTAGATAGATGAAAGTTAACGATTCTGTTCTGTTGCCCACGAGTGTTTTGATTGCGAGCGAAGGCGTGACTTGTCGACACGCGCAAAATTATTGCTCGAGATAAAACATTCGATCAGTTAAGATTAATGAGTTAAATCGAGAATGATTAGCACTTGTATGTTAAGAAAGTTGGAGATAGAGGTTGAATTTGTTCATTAAAGCACCTAATATTCATGAAAACGGTAATTGAACATTACGTCAAAATTTGTGAATTTAAATATTATCTATCCATAAAATCAGAAGTCTTGCACCAGCGGCACATACCGTTCCATCATCCACTCTTGTGAACACAGCTAAAATATTTAATTACTGAATGCTCTAAATAACAGCACTATTACAAAATCAATTAAAATTTAATTATTTAATACTTAATTATGTATTTTAGGTAAAACGAGACGGTGCTGTCATAACTGTTTTATGGATTGAAGCGCGAATAGTCTGGTGTTTACAATGGTATCTCGCGGGATCGCCTCAGTGGGTCCCAATTCCGCTCCGGTGGTAGATTCTGCGCAGCACTACTCTTTTCGTTTTGGATCCTGCCGATTCACTAACGGTTCTTTTAGGTACCTCAAGCACCGGTCATCGTTCACGTCGAATCCGTTGCTTGCGACGAAGGGCTCGACGAGTAAATTAACCCACAGACATAGCGCACTGAGTTTCTCGCCGGATCTTCTCAGTGGTTCGCGTTTCCGATATATTAGATTTTGCAAAGCACTGCTCTTGCTAGGGTTCGTGTTAACAACGTCGTCGGGTTTGAGCCTCGTGAGCTCACCTACTAGTTAAGGTTATGCTAAAAGAGCCTCTCAAGGCTACCAGATTAGGTAGGAAAAAAAGAAAAAAGTGCTCGCGCTACAGCTAGTGTTAGCAAATTCTCTCAGGTTGAGCCGGTGAGCTCACCCGCCCGTCCGCGCCTAGCTGGAATAGCCCCTTGTATTTCTTTTTTAGTCACGAAGAGCTTTGAATCCGTAACAATTAACATTGCAGGAAAGAGATAGATCATCTTCCAATCTCTTCCAAGAACATCAAGCGTTTAAATCTCAGAACTTTATTAACAGATTCAAATGATTTTGTCCAATACATATGGCCTTTAAACTTCCTCAGTAAGCTTGGTTATAAATAAATAAAACAACTCCGTGATTGAGAATGTTTGTCAAACTCTTCAAATGTATGGCGTAACCCGACAAATTGTGATAGCGTAACATTTTAACAATAATATTAACAAAAACAACATTTGTATATTTTGTGTAAATGTATTCTCGGCACATAATTTTCTATTCCACCTTTTTTTTTCGAAATCATCAAATGCACCGGTTATAATAATGTCTGGCTTTATAAAAACGGAGCGAGTCCCACGGGGCGCCTATCCCAAAAGGTAATCGCTCGGAGCCTTGGAGGCTTTACTTTTTTCTTTTCTTTTTCGGACAAGGTTCAAAGCGGCCAGCTGCCAAGACGCAGCTGACTCAAACTATTTTAGTGTGAGCATGTTTTAAATGTCACCTGGTAGAATAAAAACTATTGAAATAATAGTTGCGTGAAACCGACCGTACTAAAAGGTAAAAATTTAAGAGATGCTCAAGATTACAATATTCGATACGATTTGCCAAACGTTTTACAAATTACTCAGCTGACTCATTTCGTTGTACCTGTTCCGTGGATTTTAATTTTAGTTTATGAATCATCAAACCGCTGTGTTTTGAATCAAATAACGCTAAAATGACAGCGGCTTTGAAATGATGCCGTTTTAAGCGCTTTATGTGTAATGTTTTCATGGTGGAATTATTGCTTTTCAACAAATTATTCATAATTTCTATTTCGAAAGAGTCGTTACTACATAATTCGCTATCTATAAAAGTTATTCACGAGCTTGTGGGAATAAAAATATCTTGTGCGATTTATTTAACCAGATTCTTTTGGAATCAGTTCTTGTTGCTTTACATTAGATTTACAATAAAAAGAACGCCTTAGGTATAATAAATATCAGGAGAATGTGATAATGACTGCACTGTACACCAATAATGATGTTTAATTAGTTAAATACCAACATTGTTAACTTATCGGTTTGTCATTCATGTTGAAGTAGGTCAAATAACTATCTAGATCGGAGGAATGTTGAAAAACAATTGCTTCATCCATTAGACATTTTTTGGGTAGTTTTGTCGAGTTTGACCATGGTTTTTGACTGAGACTTAATATAAATGTTATAAGAAATATTTTATTTAAAATAGTGCACTATTCTGAAAACACGTCATCGAATGAAAACAGATAGAGTTAAATGGAAATACATTCTTCCGTTTGGACTATGACGTCACATCACAAAAGTACTGCTTAGCTGTGTGGGTACTCCGAAAATAAATTTCGTTTCCTTTGAAAGTGATGCATTCCAATAATGCCACTGAGTACACTCGTTTAAAATAAAACACGTGATTTATGGACACTGTTATTGCACTTACAAAAATATGTTGCAACTTTCTATCGGAGCTAGGGATAGTATGATATTCATCGATGTTTAAGAGGAAAACATTGATGTTAATCTATCTAAAACATCCACATATGATTGTTATGAAAATTATAATTATTTTTTTAAACACGTAATTTAATCCAGTCTTTCATTTTTTAAAGCAGCACCTCATGTTGACAATACTTTTTACATGATTTAAATGTACTTATTATGTTAGTAAGTCGCAGATATGGTTTTTTAAGTAAATTTAATAAGTTTACCAAAAAATGTTGAGAATGGTTTTTTTAATAATTTATTACAAAATGTATCCATTTCATCTGTTGACTGACTAGAGGTCCCGCAGTAGTCGAAATTAGATTATAATTAATTGGAATTGTAAGTTTGTACACTATTATGATTGTATTTTATACTTCTATAATCACAAATTTCGCCAAGGCTACACTATAAAAAAATATTAATAAAGACAAACGATATGTATTTAATCTATTCTCAATTTGACCACAGACGTCAAGAACAAAAGTTTGACAATAAATAGTATGCATGCGTGCGTGCGTCAAATACATGATATGTAGTGTGTGTAATGTTTTCTTTATTGATTTAATGTATCTTTTATGCATTATTTAAAAAAAAATATTAGCATTGTGCACTTCTTCTCTATATTCTTTATAAGTGTGGAAAATTTCAAATTCCTCCGTCCGCGCAATTTTCGTAAAAAGGGGTACAAAGTTTTTGCATAATAGATACTATTGGTCGATGTTTTTCGAATATCGAACAACCCTAATCGGAGTGCAATTGGCTTACTGGAGCGAGTTCCTTAAAACACTATCGGACTGTTTGTTAATTTGTGACCCGAATTACAGCACATTCCCAACGTTCCCCTTTCAATAGGGCTGCCTCTTCATCTGCCATATTCGTTTTGAACAGACTTTATAAGGGATAAAATACTTTTTTCTATAGCTAAATTTACATATTATATCTTACTTTGAATAAAAGCATTTGAATAGTATTTAGGTTCTGGTTGAACGTAGATTTCAAAATGGAATATATGGTTTTGATTTAATATTTAACCCACTGAGTTTCTCGTGGATCTTCTTAGTGGGTCTCGATTTCAACATGGTGTAGGTAGATTCAGCCAAGCACTGCACTTGTGAGAGCAGGGATTAGCAAGCCCTGTTACGCTCAGCTCCGTGAACTTGCCTATCAGCTAAGCCAAAACCAAAATGCCCCCTCGAGGCTAATGATAGTTAGGTAGGAAAAAAAGAGAAAAAAAGATTCAATATAGTTTGACTCAACATTTTGATAACGTCATCATAATATTGACCGCTTAACTTAAGAATAGAACTACATACTTTTATTTTTAGAACGGCCATGATCATCTTAAATGAAAACTTTTTTATTGTTTACGAAAAAAGTGTACCAATTTTGGGTTTGCATTTTGTACATATGAAATGATATTTTTAACTTTTTTCCTAACTAATTCTTGGTAGCTTAAAGGGCTAACTAGGCGCAGACTTGTAGGTGACCTCACAGGGATCAACCTTTTCTAACACTATCCTAGCCTTGCTGAATGAATCACCGAGCAGATCCGGTCACCGTATACAAATATAATTTACGTGCTTAAAAACTTATGTTTCGTCTTGGTGTCTATCTCTAATTACCAAAACTAGTGGCCACTCAGTCCACATTCGACTATAATTCACAATCACAGATTTCGTCAAGACTATAGAAAAATAATGTTAAAAACAAACAATATTAATCTATTCTCAATTTGACCACAGAGTAACAATAAACAAAAGAGTTTAAATGCGTGTGTGTCAAATAAATGGCAGTGTAGTATGCATAATTTAAATAAAAGACTAGCATTCTGCACTCCTTCTCTATATTCTCTATAAGTGTGGGATATTTCATACTCCTCCGTCTGCGCAATTTTCGTAAAAAGGGCTACAAAGTTTTTGCTTCACGTATTAATACATAGATGAAAAATATGATTATCATCCTAACTATTTCTGCTGAGAAGTAACCATGCGTTCCGGCTCGAAGAGTTAAACTTTATCCAATACAATTCAGACTTAGACCTCATGTTTCAAGTTGCATGGCGGAATTCACGTTGTGATATCCACGTACCGGTAGCCGCTATGTTTCAAGTTGCATGGCGGAATTCACGTTGTGATATCCACGTACCGGTAGCCGCTAAACACCTTATGAACTGTGACCTTGGTGGACCATTTAATGCTATAAAAAGGCCTTTTTTCCTGTAGCGAAACTATAACACAGATATGTGAGTAAAATCAACAAAATATCTACCTACTATACTGACTTCGACAAATTACTTGAATTGACTAACATGGATTTCCATTACCGCTTAACACCATGTGAGTCGTGAGTTTGTTCGATAATCTAGTGCAATAAACAAATACTTTACGCCTTACCCAAAAATGTATTTCAACTATCTATTTTAGGCTTATGCACATGCCATTAACACTAAAATACTCTGACAAAATGGTGTTGATACTTACCTACTATGAAAACATCTCACGTAATACCCACACGTTATAAAGAATAATAAAATTATTTGTGTTAATTCTTACACATCAAAACATTATAACTGTTTATTTGATTTCAGTTTAATTCACCTACTCCGAGTTATAAATAGCCGGGAGGCCATTGAACCTATCGACTACGATTTTTTTTCTTATAATTGTTGTTTCAAGACGGTTACGAAATTAACGTGAGATTTGAATTTATAAAATAAATGAAAATATAATTCTATTGGTACTCAGTATGGAAGAATAAGACAACTAAGATCTTTAAATGACATTTAGTTAGTGTTCAAATAAACTCTTCTTTCAAACTTAATAATAATATTTAGGAAAAATCTTTTGAAAAGTTCTTAATTTAATAAAGATAAGGTATATTTTGATTCCATTGCTACCCTATCCAGTCATTTCACAGCGGTGAAGGAGCAATTTTTACATACTTTCATTGTTATGTTTCATTAGTTCTTCGTTGATCGCGAAACGTGACGTAGGTTTCAAACTACTAGAACAGAAACAACTAGAAGGTCCAAGGAATAAAAAATACTAGGAACCATATTAAGCGATAAACAGTAAATATTCTGCAAACTAATGGTCTCAGATGAGACTATTCATTGAAAAGACAACGTATTTTATTATCTAAAACGTATGATACCTAATTCGCATGCGAATCGTGTAAACAGCGAAAGCACATTGTCTGAGACTTTCACATTAGTAGGCAGACAGCCTTTCGTTAGAAGAAAATCATCCGTATAATACGTAATACTAAGAAAATAAACATGACCCGTCACACATTTTTAAAGTATTTATCTAAAAACTGTTTAAATAAGAATATCTATTATATGCGGTATATTATAGGTAATTAATTGCGAATTTGAATTAATACATTCAGACGCTTAACTTAGAAATAAAAAAAAAACTCAATCACAAAATAATGTTACAAAATAAATTACAAGAATGAAAGAAGACGTTTACAACAAATAACGGCGTCAATTCCTTTAATTAACTCACCATTAAGAGAGAGAGATGAGTTAATAACTGTTTTATCTGAAATTCTTATCGACCAAGGGCGCCCGAGGTTATGAGAACTTTCACTAAAGTTTGGCTTCCCATTTTAAAGACATTGTGGTTTTCTTTAGACGGCTAAATAATAATGGAAGCTTATTTTCTCGAAATATAAAACTCGAAGGCGGAGTAAAGGTTTTAACTGCGCCTCAATATTTGCATTGTTCGTAAAGATTACATTGTACTGTGGGTTGTTAAGTTTATTATATGTAACCGGTTAACCACAAAATGTTCTTGCTTTCACGGTTTTTATCGTCACAACGTCTTTCTGATAGTGGATCACGTAATCATTTCATTGTCCATTATATTTTGGATTATTCTAACATCATACATTCATACATTAATATGAATTAATGGGGGTTTAGTCATCGTTTTATGTATATTTTCCTGGCAACGTTTTGATTAATGAAGCCGAAGTGTCAGAGGTCTCCTTTGTTCTATTTTGTATTCCGAGTTCCGTCCACTGTAGTATTAATTGGTCTCGGGATAGTCACTACATTTTAAACAGGGTCTGTGACCTTTTGTACGTGCAGGTATGATGGGAATCTGTGGAGTTTTTTTCTTCTTCTTTTTTTGGATATATTATTCTTCCTTTGTCTACATTAGTTAGGTGTGATTTGAATTAGTAATGTACGACCAAAAAATCACGTTACCCCCCATACTTTAAATATAAAAACTGGTAAATTTAAACTTATAATTCCAAATGAACCGATCCGACAATCATTGTTGGAAATCATTTCAAAATTTTATTCATAAAACCTATATCCCTCCGGTTAAAGATAACATATCAAAATGAAGCGATTTCAGTGATACGATCATGACGAGAAAAAAAAACCGAAACTGCTCCAAGTAACATGTTTGTACTGTGATAAAAATAATAGTAAAAAACGATTGAACTGAACGACACATGTAATGTATTAAAAGATATAATAGATGGGTAATTAACCAAATGTAGCTAACAAATGTAACAAAATTAAAAAAAAAGCATTTAAAAGTCCAATAACTTTCGTTTTGCGTTGGAAGGATAACTGGTATCGCCAAGGCCTTTCCAGTTTCGTTAGGACGGGCGAGCATGGACTCAGCCAGGAGGGGTGGAATTCGCTAACAGCTGCCCGAGCGCTTTCGAAGGCCTTACAGCCCAAGGACAGCAAGGGGGAAATGTTAACAGTCAAGGATTCGTTTTTAATATGAACATGTACAATATACATATCGTCTTCTCGCATTAAAACTGTATAATCTCAAAACTTACAAATTTTACAGGAAAGTGTTTTAAAGGTTTAACATGTGATATTTTTAATATTAATCATCTTTGCAACATTTATATTTTGATATTTTACCAGTTACATTATCTGTCTTTTAAAGTAAGATAAAGTTATGTATTAATTTTGTTTATGGTAGTAAAAATAAAGGTAAACAAAAAAAAAAATTAAATTAAACTACGCTCTTTTGACAGTTTTATGAGAAAAATACTGGTGATTCCGATATTAATTCAATTTTGAATATGTTTAGAAATTGTACACTTATAATGCAAAAAGACGATAGTCAACTTTTCTCGAAACATATTTTATATTGATATTTCTCAATAATAATTACGATTAATTAATGTATTAAACAAAATTATATTATGTATTAAACAAAACACAGAACCCTAATAGTACCGTGGCTGATATCATCAATGATACAATTTAAATCATCGATCAAATACAACAATAATATTGAGGTTGTTCGTTACAAATCGAAATGAGAAAGCGTAACAAGAATTTTAAATAAGTCTCGGGCGTGGAGCTACGTTCGTCTGAAACAAGTTCTTTTGTTGATAACGCTACAGAAACGTCTGGCCTGTGTCGTTGACTCCAGTTGCATTTTTATTGTACACTATGTTATAAAATATTTAGCGTATTATACATTGTTATTAATGTCTAGTTCAACTAGAAGTAAATATTTTATGGAGCGCTCATTTATTTTATTCCGTTAATTTAAAATATGTAGATCTAATTACTTAGGTATCTAGTGCAACCGATTAGACACCAATGTTATTTCATATTACATAATGAAAGTGACATTTCGTATCGCAGATGGGTAGGGTAAAGGCACAATAAATTTACATTAGATAAAAATATTTAAGCAAAGACAATAAAAGCAAATTTATTTAAGATAATTTTAATGTTTACTGAAGTATGAAACGGTTTTCGGTAACTGTATAATGCTTGTGGCGCCATTGCTAACGAAATAAAAATGAAAATACTTTGCTAAGCCAGTACGATAACGTGGTGCCGTCGTGCCGCAGACGATAATTTAGCCAGTAATCACTTCAATTATCTTATGAAATCAGGGTCGCAAGCGATAACTCACTAGTCACATCGGTCTTTGTCTTGATTGTCAAACTATTTTCAATTTACATAACAATTAGCGCGCTTATTTAAGCCGAATTTAGAAACCTTGGTTTCGGTAGTTTTTTTTGTGTGGAAATTATTGTTTATAAAATTGGTTGCTTTTGTATCTTACCGTTGAATGTGTCGTATGCTGTTGGCTGATATTCTTCCCGGAACGTGTCCTGCGCGTATGCCGCTATCAAAGAACTTTTGCCAACAGCTCCATCACCAACCAACACACACTTAATTTTTTGTTTCTTTCCACCTTTCACCTTCCTTTTGTCTCTTATTTGAAACATTCGATTTAAAGTTCGCCTGTTCTTCTTGTCCCGCACTGCCCAGTCGTTCACTTTATCACAACAGTTTAAGTCCTCTGAATCATCATCGCGTATCACAGTACGACCGTTCTCTTCGGTCACTTCGGAATAATCGTAATCATCGTCGTCTTTTCTGGGGATGGGGAACTGACTCGGACTGTGTATTCCGAAAACAAAAGGTCCGTCGCGTTCCGGTGGACGAGTGGCTATCCCGTTTGCTGGAATCGGAGGTTTCGCATAATGCACTGTCGGAGCTCGGTATTGTGCTGTCGAGTATTCCGTGGGTTCGTGGTTATCGAACCTGAACACGAGTTCTGCTTCTCGTCTGTCCAAATTCAATTCGGGAGGAGTTACTTTGTCTTGAAAATAGCTGATTTTCTCTCGGGCACGTGACTCCTGCAGCCTCTTTTCAAGTTCGACATTCGATGGTTTCCTGTAATCGGTTCGATAATCGGGCAGGTTTCTCGGCGCCGGCAGAGGCCGGTGTGGGCCAATGTCGCGGGGCGGTACGCGCGGAACCACCACCGGAGGCTTTTGCGGTTCCGCCAACAATGGTCGGCGTGCCGACAGATTTGTGTTCCTGTTGAACATAATGCCTTCCAGGCTAGGAGACATTTGTACTGTCACGAATGTCTACCAACTAAAAAATCACCGAAGCGTGCGTTTGCGCACATCACTCGTGTTTTATATTTCGTAGGATTGTTCGAAAGTTACGCGCGACTCTAAACTAGCGCTCCAACAGAACGTACTCTCACGGCGACGTTCGGAGCGCGACTGGCAAGGCAAATGATTTTCAAACGAGCAAATTCAAACAATTCAACAAAAGATAGTTTTAGCCGGAGCCGCACCGAGCTAAGGCCCGACTTGCGAGCCGTGGAAATGACCTGTTGCTTCTGTTACCTGTTCAGGTTCGAACGACCGTTCTGCAAGCGAGCAGCTGCTGCTTGAACAAAGAGCGTCACATGTCCCGGCGGTCACATTCGAACCCATTCAACAAAACGGATGATGAATGAGCATTAGCCTCGCCACGACGCGACGTGTTCTGTTTACACAATTTTCATTGTTTATTTATAAAGTGCGCTATGATATAAATGAAATAGCAAGACATCATTAATTTTCATACCTTCATTCATGGAGGCACCCACCGAGATAGGCCTGATTCAATGCATTAAATTAAGTTTAATTTCAAGTCAACCAGTATTCGGGTGCGGACATAGACATAGACATAACAGTATTAATCGATTGGATTCATACTAAAAATTATTGTTTCTCATAAAATGGACACAGAACACGTTACAAAATGAATTGTTTTTAAATTCTATAACCTAAATATGAAATAGGTAATCGTGTCTCGCAACATTTTTAATTTCAAATTATTAAATTAATAATTTATAATTAAAATTGATACAAATTGCGTCAGTATTTCTAATTTTCTAGGCATAATACTTCATGAATAACTTTAAGTGAAATTTCAGAGATTATACTTTCATACAAGTAGGTACCTCAGTTGAAAACCAATAAAAAAATCCCTGGCAGTAGGGAGTACTATAGAACCGCAGGGGTAGGTAGCACCGTCTTGCCCATTTCTACCGCGAAATTGTCGTATTCCGGTTTATGGTTTCCGATTGAGGCTTCGACCTTATTTCTCAAATGTGGCGCCATTCACGTTGTGAGGTCTATGGGCTTCGGCAGGGACGTCTTAAACTAGGCTGGGGCCCTTGGGCACACAAGAATTTGAGGCCCTTTTGGAAAGTAAAAAAAGCGAATTATAATAACATTTTTTTATTGAGTATGACCATTTATCATAGGTAAATGATATAATAATATTAATTATATTAGAATGCTGCTGGTTTTTTGGTTACGATTACGGTAATGGTTTCTTTCGGGATTTCTGCATCGATATATTACCACTGGTGGTAATATATCGATGGATTTCTGTTGAGCAAAATATTCCATTATATCTTTAAAGTCCATTTTTTGAAGGATATCACTTTCTATACCCATAATTGACAAACTACTCAGCCGTTCTTGTAACATTGTTGTTCGCAATTCATTTTTTATTCTTTTAAGCTGCGAAAATGACCGCTCTCAACTACAATTGGTAACCAAATTGTCGGTTCTTCGGGGCCCCCTGGGAATGGGGGCCATGGGCACGGGCCCCGTGTGCCCTTATGGTAAAGACGGTATTGGGCTTCGGTAACCACTTTATAACAAGGGGGCCGTGATCCCGTTCGTCCATCAAAGCTGAAGTAATATAAGTATAATTAATCAATGTAACATAGCAAAAATACACAAAGTATAATAAAATAACTTTATTACTTGACTTTAGTGGAAGTTTAAAATAAATAACCGTTTAAAAAATCAAAAAAACAAGAGAGAATTTATTATATCTTTAACTTCAGTTACAAAACTGTGGTTTCTTGGTTTTTTAAAGTACCTATTCTTTGTTTTAGCTTTTAGTCTTTAAAGACAATAATTTCATAGTAAATAGAAACTATCTAGCTATCGTACCTATATCAGGAGGGTAGAAGGGACGTAAGGAGTAGGTAGTTCTAGCCTTAGTACGTGGCACAAGACACAATCGTGTTTTCAACGTTAATCCTGAGGATCAGGATGATCGGACAATTTTAAATTATTAAATTATCATCGGTTATTGATCAGTGAGCCAAGTTTCAAATCAATACCACATTTTGAAGGGGTGAAAATCACGTTCAAAGATTCCATTACATACCAAACCAAGCCAAAAAGATGGTATAATTTTCAAGGTTATAAAAAAGCTATTTCACAGTGTTGCAAAGCAATAAATCACATTGACTTACTGTTCGAAAGTTATGAACGATAACAGTAAGAAGCATCACCTCATTGTATTTAAAATTTCTGCTCAAGGAGACAATTAAGGTGGCGCTTTAGTAGCAAGTGGAAAGATTTTTTTTGGTAGGTAGCAGGCTTGGCTCTGCCCCTAGCATTTCTGAAGTCCATGAGCGACGGTAACCACCCACCATCAGGTGGGTCAATAAATAAATAAAATATTTTACAATTAGCACTTTAATCTATTATGAGTAGGATATAAATTAAGAAGGAAAGAAACAGTGCCTGCTTAAATAGTAATAAACGTACATAATAGAGGAAATTTTAAATACTGCATATTTTTTATCTACACAAATCACGAAAAAAATATGTTTATTTTTAACCCAGCTGAAGCACTCTACCACTACTACCACATCATTTTAGCGAAAACGAGTAAGAAACCTAATACTCAAAAAACAAATTTTTGAGAATTTATTGAGATTACAATTAACGATTTGAAGAAATTTTTAATTTTATTTCATTTTCCTACAATTCTGTTCTTTCATGAATACTAAAAGGTTAATAAGCCAATTACGTTTAAACATGAAGATACACTTAAATTATTAACAAAATAAAACCGTTCTCACAACTCAGCCTGACGTACCCGCCAAAAAATCTACCATTTTATCATAGACCTATATATATATATTTTTTTTTTATTTTTTTTTTTTTTTTTTTTTTTTTTTTTTTTTTTTTTTTTTTTTTTTTTTTTTTTTTATTGCATTGCTGTGTGGACGAGCTGCCCCACCCTTCAAACCGAAACGCATTACTGCTTCACGGCAGAAATAGGCGGGGCGGTGGTACCTACCCGCGCGGACTCACAAGAGGTCCTACCACCAGTAATTACGCAAATTATAATTTTGCGGGTTTCATTTTTATTACACGATGTTATTCCTTCACCGTGGAAGTCAATCGTGAACATTTGTTGAGTACGTATTTCATTGGAAAAATTGGTACCCGCCTGCGGGATTCGAACACCGGTGCATCGCTTCAACACGAATGCACCGGACGTCTTATCCGTTAGGCCACGACGACCACACCACCTATATAGACTTCAGTGCATTTTATTTACTAAATCCTGTTTAATAGACGCCAGTGAGAGGTCAATGTCATGAAAATATGTTCAATTTTCAACATACAACATGATACTATCGAATTATCCCTCAAGACGTCAAGACAAAGACCATAGCAGGAGGCAAAAAGCATTTGTTACGTTTGCTTGTATTCTTCTTCCTCTGTTTCTTTAGTTAATTAGGCTCCCAACGATTAGATAGGGGGAAAAATTAACAATGATGTGAAACTAAATAAGATGAAGTTGATTAATTTCAGACTTTAACTAATTAGCATGAAATTAATAGCATGAACTTTTTCAGTGGACTTTTTGGAAGAATCCGTGAAGCTATGGCCAGTGACTTTGTTTCAATTTTCTACATGTGGGCACTTTCACAAATGCTAAACCGTTAATAAATAATTCACACAACTTAGTTCCTCCTGTTGCCGATTTGTTGTTGTCGATTAGGTAAACACTAATAATAAAATAGTAATGCCCGTATCTTTAGACGTTTCGTAAAATAGTCCTCCACTCTTAACTCATCCGATGATGCTCGAGAATTCCCTCCAAACTTACTCGAATTTGGTATTTTTAGTCGACCATTACAATATTCCTCAACTGTCCTCGAGTGAGGTAATAATGATGAAAATTTGATCAAGCTAGCATCAAACCCATAGAGTTCTGTAGTCTATGGTCATTGTTTAATGTCAAAGTCAAGCTGCCGCTGTCTGTTTGACACTAGATGAACTTGTTTGATGTTTTGGTTGCTGAGTTATTCGCATGGAGTTACTATTCTAACTGGAGTGCTTACTTGGTTTGACATAAAAACTAAAAATATACTTTATCTCTATGGCTTAAAGTTTATTTTTAAATAGCAAAAGATGTAAGGAAAAACGGTCTGAAAAGAGAATGATTATTAAGTGGTGGTGTCCCTCTCGCACATTTTACAAACAAAAAGCAGTGTAGCTAGCATAGAGGATTTTCCACAAATTCTCGTAATTTGGACCCCTGTCTTAGTTATCAAAAATGGCTTTTAATGGTTAGTGGATTTTTTAGTAGCTTGGGCGTTGTTGAAAATTATCGAAAAGGTTAAAATCAATCTACTTTACAGGATTGTAAACATTTTATGACAATAATATATCTAAATAATATTATTTAAACGATGTGACTTATACTTAACTAGAAAATGTTGCGACAATTTAGAATTTCCATCAACGTCAAAAATTAAATTGGTTCAAAAGAAACGTACAAAGTTATGGTGAAATTAGTTTCTGATGATGACAATTTATTAAAATAAATTATATAAGAAGTATTGATTATATGATATATATTGATTTTTAATAGAGCATCATATATTAATAAAGCTCATTAACAAAATAATTATTGTTCTATAATAATAAGAACTCTGTTTAATGGAAAATTTAATGGTTGGTACGTAGATTTCTGATGGTTTACATGTTGAATTTGGTGGGAAGCCAGATTATTTGTTGGCATCACCGAAAAAGAGCTATGAATGGATCAAAAGAAAAATGGCGTCTATTTACGTTTGTAGTTCGAAGTTAAAAGGGCACTGATACAGCTTGTGGCTTGTTTTTTTTCGAAAATCGTGAAAGTTTCCGTGTAATCATGGTGAACACTTGTATTGTAAGTGGTTGTAAGCGAGAATCATCTCCAGTTTGTGGAATATCCTTCCATATGTCACATTCATTGATAAATTTTTACTAGTGTGAGCATATATTTTTAAAATGTGAGATATTTTTTCTCATTATAATATTTAATACCATTTGTCTTGTAAATTGTACTTAATCTATGTCATATACTAAATTTGAAAAAACAATCGTGAAAAACTATAATTTTGCAATGTATTTTTCATATTACAAGAGCCACCACGTGGTATTTTTTGAACTTTTTTTATTGTATTGAATAACGTTGCACGCAAGCATATATATCATTTGCCTGACGTTAAGCGAACGAGGAGTATCTTTTAGTAAATATGACGTTGGAATTTCTGGAAAATGTCCTATATAAAGGTCAAACAAGAGGAATCAAGTACTCAAATGCAAGAAATAAAAAATACCCCGAGAAAAGCAAAATTACGACAAGATTTTAAGGTTTTGAAACAAAAACTTAAAAGTCGCGAAATAGTGATTGTAAATATAAAGTCGATTTTAGATTTATTAAAGAAAAATGGCGATTTTTAATTGAATTGAAATTTAAATTGCGAAATTTTAATGATACTCATGGTTCACTTAGATATTGATTAAAATAAATTATGTATTTCGGTGAAAAAAAAGAATTTACATAAAATAGAGGAAATATTATATTATAAGACTACAGAAAATTAACTGAACTTAATAATAATAATATAACCAATATTTTGTAAATAGAGATCAAGTACTGTGTGTATTGTGTTATCTGTATTGACTTGTCATTTAAGAGTTATTTAATTGTCTACATATAACAAATAAATGAATTTCAGTTCATTTCATTTTATTACCCATTGTGTTTTATTTTCTAAAATGTAACTAGTAGACTTAATATACACGTGTCATGGAAATAACACAGAAGTAAAAATACAAGCAATTTTAAATTAATTGAAGATGTGAATGTAGGAAGAGAGCACCCGATACGCGCAGACCATGTGTGTTGCAGTGTCAAATATTAATTTGCACGGCCCACTTAGCCAGTACATTAAAGTAGGAATTGCGTAATTAAGTTCAACATAATATTTAAGTCGCGGTTGAGTATTCGGACGTTAAACATGAGTTTGAGGAAGTTTAAGTAATAGAACTGAGGTAATGATGTTTGTAATAAAACTCAGTGCTAGATTTTCGACAACGCAGCAATTTCCAAAAAAAAACGTCGAAAAAAAGTCACCATGACGACGAAGCAATGTTTAGAATTGAATTTACATAAATAAACTGTTGCAAGCACGTGTTTTGTATTTACATAGGGCTACACAGAATTACTTAAGGTAAATTCAAAACTGATGCATGTGTATAATTTTGTCCTATAAATAAATTTTATATGGTCACCACATTAGACAAGGACACCGCGACCAAAAAGTATTCTCTTTCGAGACCGATTTCTCGGCATTAGACAGCACTCCAGTTGTAGGTACTTATTAACTCCATGGTTATTCGTAAATATGTGTGCGTGCGGTAAATCTGAAAGTGTATTATTTATTTTCTAACCTATTATTATTTTAGATTTCGGATCCGGCTTTGTATTTTTATTCGCCGCTTTTATGTGATTTTGGTTGCATCGTGTTGTTGAAGTGCTTTTCCACAACCACCAGTTTATTATTATATAAATAAAACTTATAATCGCATTGACTTTATTTATCAGGTAGTAAGCAAAATATGACTCTTATGTAGGTAAATAAAATAAAGAGTTTCAAATGTCTAACCTCGAAATATTTACTTTATTAATAAATATTATCAAACTTAAATTATCAAAATATGCGCGAATCATGCACAGATCCAGGCCATTGCACAACAATATCATATATTTCCATTTGCGGTCCACATACTATTTGGACATTGATAGAAAACCAGCCTTGAGGAACGTTCAAGGTACGTCGCGACGTACCTTAACTTGACAGTTCGGTCACTTCACTCCGGTTAGGAAATTTTTCCAAGGACGTTTGAGTGGAGTTTATTTTTACGACTAATCATACCAAAACGCGCGTTGGAGGTTGAGTCGAGTCGAGTTACGCTCGTGTGAACGACTAAAGATACGGGTGTAATTGTATGACGCGATCTCATGGTTCACATCATAGATAATATTTAAGTACACTTTTTATATTTCATCTATGGCATGCACAGATTATACAAATATACGAAATTAACACAGCTGTAACACACTTAAACACACGCGGTTAAATTAAATAAAAACCTATGACAATTTGAGTTTACAACAATTAGAAGTTTAAAAGTAATGAGCTATAGGCAGATAACACCCATTTCATCTAATAATTGACATATGGTGTTACTGTAAAAGTTTGTTTTTTATTATATATACATTCAGATATGGCAAAATTTAAACTCAGTAAGTACCTAATATACAAATAGTCCTTTTATGTTAAAACTGAGGTTCCAATGTGAATAACTATAAATTAACTGTATCTTCAATAAACGTATTGATAATTTGCATTTTTAAACCTTAGATCAGCTTCTAAATCCCTTCATTTAAGTTGAAAATTTATAAGGTTAGGTATCTTAGGTTATGTTTTGAAAATCGTGTATAATTAAACCTAAAATTTTCACTCAACTCTAATCAACAGAAAAACCTTCAAAACGTCAACCAGCACGTCTTCGATACAAAATAGAAAAAAAAGTGAAAGAGCATAATCGTAAACAACGTAAAGAAGCTAAAAAGAATCCTAAATCTAAGAAAACCAAGCCAATTCAAATTCCGAATATATGTCCATTTAAAGAAGACATACTGAAGGAAGTTGAAGCTGTGAAAAAGCATAAAGAGGAAGAAAGACAAAAGAGAAAAGAACAAGCAAAATTAGACAAACAAAAAAAGTTAGAAGAAAAAAAGAATGAAAAAAGTGGCACCAACCTGAACACATTGGTAAGGTTCAATAATTCATGACACTGATTTCATAACTAAGAGCTCTCAACCCATTAATCTGGTAATGAAGTATATTAGAAATGCGTTTTGGATTGAAGGGTGGAGCAGCTGTTATACTATATAACTGAGATTTCAGAATTCATGTCTCAAGATAGGTGGTGGCATTTACGTTGTAGATACTTACCACCAGGTGAGCCATGAGGTCATCCATACATCTAAGCAAAAAAAAGACATTAATTTCAGGCTTCAAGCTTAAGTACCTATATTCTTGTTAAGAATACAAAGGTCGCTTACTTGAAAAAAATCTAATAGTATAGTAATTTTAGTAACAAAATTGATACACAAAATAACATTAGATATATTTAAAGTAATTTGAACTAAATAGCATGTACTAAAGTGAAAGTGAGTTATCTGGTGATGGTAGACCGCGTTCCCCCGACCGCTCTGGGGGAAGGTGTAACGCGGCGCCATCAAAGCGGGCTCTCGGCCCGCTGAACGAGGGAACCGGTGGTCGTGTCGCTGGCGGCCACCGGTCCGGCGTCCGTGGGACGGTGGGATGGATGTAATGGGCTCTGCGTCAACCCTGTCCCGCCGTTTCAATAGCCCCGACTGGGCTCCGGCCCGGTCCGAGGTAGGGCGCCGGTCGTGAGCGGCAGGAGTTTTTAGTGAGGTTCAACTCCCACATACCCCACCTGCCGCGCGGGTGGGGATCCGGCGATTTTCTCCTGTAGAAAAAAATAATAATAATCTAAAATGTTAAAAAATATGCTGGTAGGGGAAGACAAGTTAGAGTTGACAATTTAAGAAATTATTTTGAAACAAAGAATTATGCAATGTGTTCATGAGATAATTATAGTGTGAAATAATTTTAATTTTTTACTCCAGTTGCTGTTGTAAATTACCATAATAAAGTTTTTATTGAAATTAAACCTTTCATTATATATTCTTGTATTAAAAAAGTAGTTGTTGTTAAATTTGAAATAAAATATATTGAACAATCAATTAAAAGTTCTTATAAAACATATTTTCAGGTTACAAATGCACAAGCTCGCGGAAAAGTGCATGAAGCCTTCAATGGAGATAGTCAACCTTCTCAAGACGTTGAATTTGGAAAAGACAGGAAGCAGGAAAATTCACTCAAAACATATTATAGAGAATTTAAAAAAGTCATTTCTGAAGCTGAAGTAATACTTGAGATTGTTGATGCAAGGGATCCTTTAGGTACATAATTAAATTTTTAATTTTTCATATTGCTTAGATGGGTGGACGAGCTCACAGCCCACCTTGTGTTAAATGGTTACTGGAGCCCATAGACATCTATAACGTAAATGCGCCACCCACCTTGAGATATAAATTCTAAGGTCTCAACTATAGTTACAACGGCTGCACCACCCTTCAAACCGAAACGCATTACTGCTTCACGACAGGAATAGGCAGGGCGGCGGTACCTACCCGTACGGACTCATAAGAGGTCCTACCACCAGTAATTACGCAAATTATAATTTTGCGGGTTTGATTTTTATTACACGATATTATTTCTTCACTCTGGAAGTCAATCGTGAACATTTGATGTGTATGTATTTCATCTGAAAAATTGGTACCCGCCTGGGATTCGAACACTGATGCATCACTCAACGGGAATGCACCGTATTTCTTATCCTTTAGGCCACGACGACTTCAATGCATCAAATCAAGTTCCTACAATATTATGAGTGACCCTCCATGGTTCCGGTAGTATAGCTTAACTTAACAATATTTTCATATTCACAATTAGTTTTCCACTCACTTCACTTGTCAGATGTTTACTAGATCTTTGTAAGATACATTTTCATTTAAATGCATTCAGAATAGAGTAAAACATTAGGTAGTTATAAGGTCTTATCTAAAATATTTCATCATCAATCTTTACTTAATAACAAAAATAAACTCAAACAGGAACACGGTGTATACAAGTAGAAGAGGCAGTGCGAGAATCAGGGAAACGTCTTGTGTTAGTGCTCAATAAAGCAGATCTCGTCCCCCGGGACAACCTGACAGCATGGTTAAAGTATTTAAGACAGTCTGCACCAGCAGTTCCATTCAAGGCCTCTACTCAGGATCAACAACACAATCTTGGAAGGAGAAAGATGAAGCATATAGTCAAAGAGAAAGAAATGAAGGGTAATTCTCAATTTGATTTTCTCTGTGTTATGAAACTAATTATGAACGAGATTGAAGTATTAACAATGTTATCTTATTCTTTTTTACTACTAATAACTATTCTCGTTTGCTAATCCCTGGACAGTCAATCTCCAAGAAGTGTTGACATCAGGCATATCCAATGTCACTCGATTGACTGTTAACCAGTAGTTAAACTATATGTAGAAACGAAAAGTGATAAAGAACAGAATACCAATTGCTCATGCTAAATCCACATTAGTTAATCGTGTTAAATATTTCTATTATTATTATTCTCTTGATTAATGGCAATCTGCCGATACTTTCAGCAGTTAAATATTTCTTTCTCAAATCAATAAAAAATCAGATATCTGATATACCTCAAAAATGGCACGCATAATAATTAATATAAAAATAATATCATAAATGAGTCGACTATTATCAAAGCCGGCAATGTGACTTTTGGACAATTATTGGTAAATCAGAAAAACGAATTATTGACTTTGTATTCCATTGGCAGTCACAAAACTCTTCTGAACGACATCTTAGATAAATAACAGGTTAAGTATTAACCTTTATTTAATGCAGGTTTTGAACCGTATTCTTTGAAGGAGAAGATTATATTCAAATCAATCTGTATTGACATATCAATAATATTTTTTTGTCCAAATGCACAGATTGCCACCTTTGATAATAGACGACTCAAATATGTTACATGACATTGTGTATGTTTTTGACATATTCTCCAATACAAAATACAAAAAAAAGTTTAAAAGTTGTCTTTTTCTTTCTTTGCTCACAAACTCATGAATGTTCAGTGTGTTTCAGCATTGAATGAGATTTTGAAAAAACCTCAATTCATCAGTGTAGACAATTTAGTGTTTTTTATCCTGTATAAATAAAAAAATAAATGAATTTTAGCATAATGTCATCAAAGACTTTGAATTTATAGGTAGTGCTAGAATCTCAGCTTTTCAGTATTATTAAATTTAAAGGGTTTTAAATAAATAAATCAATACTTCCAGGTTCAGCATGTGTTGGTGCAGAGTTACTAATGAGTCTTTTAGGCAACTATTGTCGAAATAAAGGCATTAAAACATCAATCACAGTTGGTGTCGTGGGACTCCCAAATGTCGGAAAGAGCTCTATAATCAATAGTTTGAATCGGTCCAAAGCTTGTAATGTGGGAAGCACTCCTGGAGTAACTAAGTAAGAGTCACAATTTACTTAATTTTATTTATAATATAGGTTGAATGAATATTCAAGGTCTTAGAATGCACAAGCTATCGTTACTACTGTATTAAGAACATTGGGACCTTACAATAATTTAAACTCACACTTACCTGCCCAGACTAGCATACCTTGCAGTCTAGGTCTGATTTCTGGTCACAGTACCTTTGTGAAAGTGATTACGTATTTGGGATTTGAATGTACTGGTTCTTGTCTCATGCGTTTCCAGCACACAAGAGATCTTTAACCTAGAGTTGTTGAATGTGGTATGATTAAGTTTATTTTTATTTTTTATTGCTTAGATGGGTGGACGAGCTCACAGCCCACCTTGTGGTTATTGGAGCCCATAGACATCTACAACGTAAATGCGCCACCCACCTTGAGATATAAGTTGTAAGGTCTCAGTATAGTTACAATGGCTACCCCACCCTTCAAACCGAAACGCATTACTGCTTCACGGCAGAAATAGGCGGGGTGGTGGTACCTACCCGTGTGGACTCACAAGAGGTCCTACCACCAGTTAAAGTAACATAAGTTATGCAATAAATTAATTGACCTGCAAAATATGATATGCTTAAGTGAAAAGCGATCATTATAATGAAGGTTTAAATGTGTTTAAATTTTGTATAATTGTCAGTTAATGAGTATCACTGTGGTTAATGCCTTTTTTATTTGAACACTTTTCTGGTTACCTATGTAAAATAGTTGTCAAATAATCTCTGGCCCAATGCCTAAAAAAATTGTAATTTTACACAGGCAAATGCAAACTGTTCAACTAGATTCAAAGATCAAAATCCTGGACAGTCCTGGTATAGTATTCCAATCAGGCCCGGAGAGTGATTCAACGGTAGCACTCAAGAATGCTATCCGCGTTGGCAGCCTAAAAGACCCAGTCACACCGGCTACAGCTATCCTACAGAGGGCTAACAAGCAAACCTTACAAGATTTGTATAGAATACCAGACTTCAGTACACCTCAGGTGAGTGAAATTCGTAATGTCGCAAGTTTGTTAGTCATAAATATATATTATAAGCATTTTGTACGGTTTCACTGATGATTTATTATTCACGTGCTATCTGGAATGAACTCCAATCCTCAGTATTCTCTGAGAGTTCTATGATATGAATTTTATCAGCATCAGGGAGCATCTTAGTCTTGTAGTTGCCTGTGAGTGATTGTGATTAATTGGGCCTGTAGTTCACCGAACTTTTTAAATAATTACCTGTATTAAATAAAATAAGTAGTATTTATTTAAGAATCAAGCTAACCTGCTAAAGTGTTTTTGTTTCAATAGGAATTCTTTGCACAACTAGCACAACGAATGGGAAGGTTCAAAAAAGGTGGAGTTCCAGATCAAGAAGCAGCTTCTAGAATATTGCTTAATGACTGGAACATTGGTAAAGTATGTATTAATTTTATTTATACTAAATTAAAAATATAATAATAATTATTATTTTTATTGCTTAGATGGGTGGACGAGCTCACAGCCCACCTGGTGTTAAGTGGTTACTGGAGCCCATAGACATCTACAACGTAAATGCGCCACCCACCTCGAGATATAAGTTCTAAGGTCTCAGTATAGTTACAACGGCTGCCCCACCCTTCGAACCGAAATTCATTACTGCTTCACGGCAGAAATAGGCAGGGTGGTGGTGCCTACCCGCGCGGACTCCCAAGAGGTCCTACCACCAGTAATTACGCAAACTATAATTTTGCGGGTTTAATTTTTATTACACGATGTTATTCCTTCACCGTGGAAGTCAATCGTGAACATTTGTTGAGTACGTATTTCATTAGAAAAATTGGTACCCGCCTGCGGGATTCGAACACCGGTGCATCGCTACATACGAATGCACCGGACGTCTTATCCTTTAGGCCACGACGACTACTAAATAAAGTAGATGATCACACTTATGGTCGTGTTTGAAGGGTGGGGAAACCGCTCTACTATAAAACTGAGATATATAACCCATGTCACAAGGTGGATAGCGACATTTACGTTGATAATGTCTACGAGCTCCGGTAACTACTTAATACCAGGTGGATCGTGGGCTCATCCACCCATCTAAGCAATAACCACATGATGTTAAGCTATCACTCGAACCCATAGACTTCAACAATGTAACGTAACCCACATTATATAATTATAATTGAAGACATGAGTGAATGTAGAGGTTAAGTAGAATTTTTAAGATTTTTGAGTTATTACATTGAATGAAGGGGCTATGTGCCTATAAACCATATTAGACCTTAAAAATCTGGGTTTAAAGGCTATTTTTAGAAATTGCATGTGATGAAAGAGTTATGTACGAAGCTAAAGTACAAGTAACAAAAGTTTGTTGCTCGTTTTCTCAAAATTAACAAAATGTATCATATCCCCTTCATACAGTCGTGTCTTCACTACATAGTATAAAACAAAGTCGCTTTCTCTGTCCCTATATCTGTCTGTCCATATGTATGCTTAAATCTTTAAAACTACGTAACGGATTTTGATGCGTTTTTTTTAATAGATAGAGTGATTGAAGAGGAAGGTTTATATGTGAGTCGTCTATTATCAAAGGTGGCAATCTGTGCATTTGGACAAAAAAATGTTATTGATATGTCAATACAGATTGATTTGAATATAATCGTCTCCTTCAAAGAATACGGTTCAAAACCTGCATTAAATAAAGGTTAATAGTTAACCTGTTATTTATCTAAGATGTTGTTCAGAAGAGTTTTGTGACTGCCAATGGAATACAAAGTCAATGATTCGTTTTTCTGATTTACCAATAATTGTCCAAAAGTCACATTGCCGGCTTTGATAATAGTCGACTCATGTATAAAAACATCCATTAAATAGTAGAGAAGTCAATAATAAATTACAGTTTGAAGCGAAGCGAGGGCGGGTCGCTAGTCAATTATAATCCACCTAATATGTAAACTTGTTGAAATAACAGGTACGCTACTTCACGGAGCCTCCCGAGACAGCAGACGCTGATATACACGTGGACGCCCAAATCGTGGCTTCCATCGCGAATGAGTTCGACATCAACTCCTTCGAGGCCATGGAGACTGACATTGTTAACTCACTAAACACGGATTCCACTAAAATTGAACATATAAAGGTAAGGGTTTATAAAGTGAAACCTTCATAAGTCACTATTATTTGAATGTGCATTAAAAGGAAGAGCGACACTAAAACCAGACAATTAAATATTTCTTTAATAATTTAAAATTAGAATAGTTTTTTAACGTTCTCGATAGCGTAAAAGTTTACTCAAATTTGTATGGAGTTGGAACGTTTGCCTACGCTTGCCGCTAGGGGCGCTGTTCCAAATTTGAGTAAACTTTTACGCTATCGAGAACGTTAAAAAACTCGCATTAACCACACTGTGCGTAATACCTATTCGATCGTGATGAACATTGTATATTGTACAAACAATAAAAGGCGATATGAATTTTGCAATTTTTCACGCTCCACATCTCCTGTATACACGTTTCATGCATATGTATATACAGGTGTTCAAACTGGCGTGTGTGTCTTATCGTTAATTATTGTTATTGGTAACTAGTTTTATGTTATAGAAAATCTTGTTTGAATTAACTGAACAGGTGTGCTGCATAAACGCAGTGGTGTATGCACTTGGAGTAAAGTCCACACATCGGTACCGATCGATGTAAACTTGGTAGCTGTACTAAAGATTCGAGTTGGGAATTAAATATTGCAATGAGATATCGAATCTTCAGTCTGTAGTATTATTGACATTAATTATGTAAGATATATCTGGAATTTTGATAAATATAACATAAGGCGCGTTTACGAGCGGCAACTGCGTAATACAAAAAAAATCAAGCACTGGTCACCGTCACTGAGTTTGCCGCCGGATCTTTTCAGTGGGTCGCGGTTCCGATCCGATGATAGATTCTGCGAAGCCCTGCTCTTGCTAGGGCCAGTGTTAGTAAATTCTCTCAGGTTGAGTAAGAGAGCTAATCTATCAGTCCGGGCGTATCTTGAATAGCTTCTTAGGCTACCAGTGAATAGATAGAAAAAAAAATTCTCACTTGCGACTATTGAGCACCGTCATCCTAACCAGAGGAGGATTATCTGAAAGGCAAACTAGGCACGTACCTAGGGGCGTGTAGTTACAAGGGGCGCGCGAGCTCAGAATTTTCTAAATAAATAAAGAAAATAATATATCGACGATTAAGAAGTAAATTCTGACCTATAATCTAAATCTATAAATTTTGCGGGTTTGTTTGTATTTCATTCGCGCATTAGCGTAAGTACGAGGGTCCTGGTCTACTAAAGTCTAGGGTTTGATGATACAACGTCATCGTAATTGCAAAAACAACTAGTTAAAATTTATAGTATTATGATGGCCATTTATGGCCGGTACAGGGGCGCCGATAAAGTGATTGCCTAGGGCGCTCTGGACCTTTAATCCGCCACTGATCCTAACCTTATATCGGATTATTTGATCAAAACTGCCACTTCACAGATCACGAGCACGGGTCCAGTCGCGGCGGTGTTACCGGACAATATGCAAGTCGACGAGGAAGATTCCAGCATGCTGCCTAAAACCTTGAACATACGGAACAGACTCGACAAGACGGGCAAGTCCCAGGAGAAGACGAAGGCGGACCCGGAGATGCTTCTAGAAGGGAACCTCAAACAGAATAAACTGAGGAAAATGCAATTCAAAAAGGACAAGAAGAAGAAGGCGAGGTCCGACAAGCAGGCCGTCGACCTGGCGGGCGTCTTGGAGAACGTTACATTGACTAAATACCCGAAAGAAGACGCAATAACCACGGACGACTACGATTTCAAAGAAGAATTCTCACTGTAGAACACTCAGCACCCACCATTGGGATATGTTAATCTTCAATCAATCTCGGATACATT